>NC_056741.1:569485172-569785172 GCF_019279795.1 Protopterus annectens | reverse complement strand
AGAGTAAAATGCCAGAGGTATAATGTTTATTATAAAAGGATGTAATGTCAAGCACAAGAAAGACACCTACCGGGGGGGGTTCCTGGTAATCTAGTGGTTACAATTTGGTACTCTCACTGCTGTGGCTTGGGTTCCATTCCCGGTTACAGAAGCTTCAATGCATTTTCTCTTGTGGCAAGAGAGGATAGCCTACATATTTCTAAACATGGAATTGAAGGTGCATTGTGTCTGTTATTCTGAAGGTGTCTTAGTTCTAGTTTAAGCACTTGGCCTCCAAGCAAGTTATTTTACATTGGGGGAGTTGAGATCTAGACTCTTGTGGCAGGAGAGTGTGACCTATACCCTTCTAAGATGGGAATTGCTGGTGAAGGCTTATTATGCCTGTTATTCTAAGTGTCTTTATTCTGGTTTAACCATTTGGGTTGCAAAATAGTTATTTTGCATTAGGAAGATTTGTGGTCTAAACTCTTGTGGCAGGAGAGGATAGCTTATACCCTTCTAAATTTAAATTGCTGGTTGAAGATCTATTGTGTCTGTTATTCTGAAGTATCTTAGTTCTGACTTAAGCACTTCAGCTCCAAAACTAGTTGCTTTACATTGGAAGGGTTTGTGGTCTAGACTCTTGTGGCTGGAGAGTGTGGCCTATATCCTTCTAAGTTGGGAACTGCTGCTGAATTGCTGCTTTATTTAAACTATTTATTTGCTGTTGTGGCTGTGATTTTATGCACTTTGAATTTCTAGTACATCTGCATTTTATAGCATTGGTCACATTCAGACTTGCTGAATCTAGACTGTTTGGTATCACTTGAGCATTAAAACCAACCATTCAGTGAGATGCTGTATAAGATCTGAGGCAGCCGTTGCTTCCAACTTGCTATAATTACCTGTTTTTGTTCTTATTTTGCAATATAATTTGTATTTGCATTATACTGTCTGTTTGAATTGTCTGAATTGTTTTTTTTTTGCCACAGTTTTACTGTATACTGTATTACTTCAGCTGTAGCATAACCCATTTCCAAGTTTGCTGTTTCTGGGTATGTTTTGTAACTTGTGAGCATCAAATTCAAGTCATTCTTGTTGGTGTAGGCCATTCTGCACCCTTGCGGGAGGAGAATGCTGTGTGGGTCCCATTTAATCTGGGGTGATTGGACTAAAGCTCAGCGAGAGTGTCCTTATTGGCTAGTTTTAGTTAAAAGGGTTATTTCTTGTTTTATTTAAGCCCCATGTTTGTGCTTGTTTGCGTGTAACACACTGTTGTGCCCTACCATGTAGCAGCTAGCAGTGGTTATCATATAGACACAAACATTTTGCTTGTTAAATTTTCCCTTAACACTTTGCTTGTGGTCCTCCAGATGTTTTTTGTGGCCCTGCTCTACTGTCAGGTGGAACACTAAGCCTAGCCTTAGACGTACCAACACACCTCTCACCTACTAGCCATTCCTAAGTGTGACCTATTTTCCTGACTATATATATATATATATATATATATATATATATATATACCTAACACTATGGACGGACAATTTCCCACAGTTTTTCCAGACAGTTTAATTGACTTGGCATCCTGAGGCAGAGCAGCAACTGCCTCATGTTCACCAACAACCCTCTACTCCATAAAAACTCAACATGTGAGAGTGCAACTATATTAAGAACATTGAATCCATGCACTCTCACACACCGGTCAGTACATGTGACAATGAGTGGGTTGTCAGCATGCACACCTCACCTTACCTCCTAATCCACCCAAACACATATCACACATACCTACATATGCAGATGCCCTCACCAGAAACATACCTAAACACCAGAGACCTCCTAAACACAAACACAAGCATGCTACACATAATACTTCCTCTACAGAACACAGTACACACAATAGCTCAGGTACAGTGTCTCACCTGTCAAGCCCTTAAGTCATAACACAAAACCAAACATATTAGTCATAGGTGATTCCAACATAAGACATACAGATATCCCTCTCCCTAGGCTGGATAAGGAAAAGGTCAAGGTCAGCTGTCTGTCAGGTGCTAGGATCGCCATATCACATATGTGCTCAAGTCTCTCAAAAACAGGTACTGTTATGACTCTGTGAATGACTTGAGATGTACCTCTCTGCACTATATGAAGAGAGACATGACTGAGCTCTTGGATTATGTGTCTCAGGTAGGTATGGCCCTAGCTTTAAGCAGCATTTTCCCTTCAGTTAGGATGATGTCTCACTATAAACAGAAAATGATTAACTTCAATAACTGGCTTAGTTTCTGATGTCATTTTAAGGGGATCCAGTATCTCTCAGCCTGGGATGATATGATCGATAGACCTCAATGCTTTGCCAGAGATGGTCTACATCTGTCACGCCTGGGATTTCGGCTACTGACAAAGGCTCTTGCCACCTCCATAGTGCCTTTTTTAGGCAGTGTCTCAAGAACAAAATTCCCGACATAAAAACTCCATCTAAAAACAACCTCAAGGTTATACTGCTAAACACTCGGAGTCTTAATATGAAACTGCACTCACTGGAAGCAGTGCTCACCTTGAAAGTCGCAGACATTTGTGCATTCACAGAGACCTGTTTCAAGCCTGCGGAGAGCACCTTAGCCATACCAGGTTACACCTCTTTCCACATATTCAGACCACAAACTGAAGGTGTGAAAACTAAAGGAGGCGGTGTATAAATATTCATTAAAGATAAATACACCTCCAGAATGGTTAAACAGTATGACTCTCTGGAGATACTTCAGGTGCAATTAACTGTTGGTAGCACACCTTTTCAAGTCATTGCCAGCTACAAGACACCCTCCATGAATCAGGACACCCATTCTGCCTATTTGGATCTATTTGAGTCTATCAAGATACATCTGAACACCAAGGTTTTGGGTGGCTTTAACTACCTATATTACTCACTTGACCAAAGGTTCCTTTTCCTTGACTTCATTAACTCCAATGCCCTGGACCAGCTAGTTGAAACCCCCACAAGGGGGTGCCAACATCCTGAATCTGGTGCTCATCAATATGGGGGACCACTGTAGCACCTCCACTGTGAGGTCTTCCCTGGTGAGATATGAGCACAAATCAGTCTTATTTGAAGTAAGTATCGCACATGAACCCCCCTCTAGCAGCAATTAAACTAAAAAAACTTCTCCAAAAGCAGATTATAATCTCTTATGGGATAGTATAAATAGTTTCACTGCACCCACTGATGGAATTGGCAACTATGCAGAGTTCTACACCAATGCTTTATACAAGCACGTGTATAACTGCATTGACTCTGGCATACCTGATAGGACCAGAACAAGCTCCTCAAGGAAGAGCAAACCTGCCTAGTAGACAACTGCCATTAACAGGCTTTACAACAAGATGAATAAATTGCTGTCTAAGAGTAAGAGGGAGCAAGTCCTAAACTGGAAACATTCCCTCCTCAGATTAAACAAGCAAACAAGACTTCTTGTAAAGTCCTCCAAAGCAAACTAGGAATCCAAACTAGCTTTCTCAACTAAGGACAACCATAAGGTGTTCTTTAATTACATCCATATCCTAAAAGGAAAGGCCCAGATTTGTACCGAACTAGTAGTTAATGATACCACATATACGAAGCCTGTGGATATAGCTAATCTGTTAGCAGACAGGTTCTGTGAAAACTTCACTCCCCTGTTCCCGCCACATGTACCCCATGACATCCCTACCACCTGTCCCCTACCTTGTATCTCTAAAGAGCAGGTCATAAATACCATTTCTAAGGCCAAAAACACAGCATCTATGGGACCTGATAACATCCCAGGCTGCATCTTACATGGGCTCCAACAAGAATTAGCAACACCATTGGGTAGTCTTTTCAGTCATAGTCTAAGCACTGGCTTCATCCCAGCCTAATGGAAAATGGCCACCATTATTCCCTTTCACAAAGGTGGTGCTTCCATTGACCCTGGGAACTACAGACCTATTATTCTGAATAGCCTTATCTGCAAGACCATAGAGTGAATCATCATGGACCTTATCAACAAAGATCTAGGTAATCTCCAAATACTTGACCCTACTCAGCCTGGATTTGTCAACGGGAGATCATGTCTGTTAAACCTGGTGGACTTCTTTGAGACAGTCACCAAGGCCTTGGATGAGGGGAAATCTGTGCATACGGCCTGCCTAGACTTAGCCAAGGCTTTTGACACTATCCCTCACTCAGGCATCATTGACAAACTCAGCCAGCTAGATATCAACCCTTATAGATTCATAGGTTCATAGGTAGGTACTAGGCTATTGGCCCTAGGGCCTATATAAGCCTAGCCAAAGGTACCCTGGCTTTCGCCACCCAAGAAAATTATTTTCCTGTGCCACTGTCGAGCAGAGCCACAGAAGTGATCCCCGGGGTGAATTTCCTATCTCCCATCCAATCATCAAGATTTTTCTTGAACAGTGCTAATGAGCTTTGTTTGATATAGATAGGTAGTTTGTTCCAGAGTATGGGAAGTCTCTAGGACAGGAATCTATCCCTCCAGCATGTTCTGTTTATTGTGGTGATGAGGTTTAGGTCCCTAGAGCGTGTAGCTCGTAGTGATTGGGATTTCTTTAAGTGGAGCATGTCTAAAAGCTCTGGGTTTGACATAGCTTTGTGTGTTAGGCAGATATCGCCTCTGAGTAGGCGATATGCAATGGAGTAAAGCTGCAGTTTTTTGAGACGGTCTGCATAGGGCATCTCTTTGAGGCCAGTAATCCTCTTTGTGAGGTATTTCTGTGGCCTTTCCAGTTGTTGTAGATGTCTTGTGAGGTACATACCAAACGGGGCATTGTACTCTATAATGGGTCTAATGAGTGACAAGTAGAGGGGAACAATTAATTCTTTTTTCCTGGATGAGAAACCTTTTGTGATGAGGTGTGCCACATAGAAGGATTTCCTGACTACTGTGGTGATGTGATTATCAAAGGAGAAACTACGGTTCACCTGTGTCCCAAGGTCTCTTATCACACTTTCAGTGTTAAGTAGACTACCACCTATGTGGTAGTTCATGGGTACTGAGTTTTTACCAAAAGGAATGACAATGCACTTTTTGGCATTAAGCTTGAGGCCATGGCTTTGACACCAGGCATCTGTCTCAGCAAGACCCTTTTGTAGGATGTCCACATCTTTTGGAGTTTTGATTATGTCTCCTAGTTTGCAGTCATCTGCAAACTTCGTTAGCCAAAGACCTTCTGTGTTGGCATGTACTTCAGAGAAGTAGATACCAAACAGGAGAGGACCCAGGACTGAACCTTGTGGTACTCCACTTGTCACTGGTCTGAAACTGGATTTGGAGTCTGCTACTTTCACAGTGTGGGTTCTGTCAGTGAGCCAGTTGGCAACCCATCTTGTGACATAGGGATTTATACCTAGTTTAGTGAGTTTATCTATAATTCCAGAGTGGGGGATGGTGTCAAAAGCCTTGGCGAGATCTAGATAGGCTGTGTGAACCACCTTACCCTCATCTATGGCTTTGGTGACTGCTTCAAAGAAGTCTATCAGGTTTAGGAGACATGATCTGCCTTTTACAAACCCGAACTGGGTGGGGTCCTGAGTTTGGAGATTACCAATGTCATTGTTTATAAGTTTCATGATGATACGCTCCATAGCCTTGCAGACCAGGCTCGTTAGGCTAATGGGGCGGTAGTTTCTGGGGTCTGTGGTGGCTCCCCTTTGCGGAGTGGGATAACTGTCGCTGTGCGCCATTCAGTGGGCACATAGCCTGAGGTGAGGCTATGATTGAACATGGTACTTAGGTGGGGTGCCAGTTTGTTCTGTAGTTCATGTAGAACACAGCCTGGGATGTCGTCAGGTCCCATGGATGCTGTGTTCTTGGCTTTGGATAGTGTGCTTTTTACCTGTGCAGCTGTGATTACAGGAACTTTGCATTCTTCTGGTATAGAGATGGGCCCTTTAGGGGATGACAGAGGGGTAAAGTTAGCACTGAACCTATCTGCCAGGATGTTGGAAATATCCGTTGGTTCTGTATATTTAGTGCCATTGTGCTGTAACTCAGAGCAGATCTGAGTGTTGCCACTGAGATTCTTGACATAGCTATAGAATGCTTTGTGGTTGTCTTTAGAGTCAGTGGTGATTTTGTTTTCATAACTAGCTTTAGAGGATTTTATGAGGGATCTCAGCTTCTTACTGAAGCTGACCAGGGAGTTTCTCCAATCATGGGATTTTACTCTTTTTTGCAACAGTTTCTTTCTTCTGTTGTAGAGTTTGTTTATGGCAGGGGACCACCAGATTGGCTTCCTTTTTTTGGAGGATAGCATCTTGGTTCTGTCAGGGATTGCACGATCCATGCACTCATGTAAGTGCTTATAAAGTGCATTTGTGTAGGATTCAGCAGTCATACCTCTATTGTCCGTCAGCATGGGTGTTGTGAAGTTTGCCACTTCTGTCTTAAGAAGCGTGAAGTTGGCTTTGGAGAATTTTTTTACTGTGGTTTTCCTAATGGGGGGTGGGGGAGGGATGTGGATGTCTAGGGTGATTAGCTTATGGTCAGATCTGACCAACAAGGAATTGACCTCTGGTGTGGAGCACCAGTTGCCCATGTTGGTAATAACCAGGTCTAGGATATTGCTGTCCCTGGTGGGGATGTGTATAAGTTGATCCATGGCACTGGAATTTATGAATTCCAGAAAATGTTGAGCACAAGAGTTGGTACATGAGTAGTTTTCCCAGTTAATGGTAGGGTAGTTGAAATCGCCCATTATTAGGGTGTTAGGTTGTACCCTAATATTTTCCATTGTATTAAGAAATGAGGAGTGGGAATCCTGGGGCATGGTGGGGGATATGTAGCAAGCTACAATTTGGATTGCGGTCTTGCCCAGAGTTAGTTGCACTTGGATAATCTCAGATGCATTATGCTGAGCAACTAGCCTGAAGGTGTGGATATCCTTAATGAATATGGACACACCTCCGCCTTTAGTGTTTCGGTCCAGGTTAGGTGGCCAAAAGGTGTGGTATGTATTATAGCCTGGTAATGCAGGGGTACTCTCTGGAGCCTTGAACCAGGTCTCTGTCACTGCACAGATGTCGATGTTCTCCATTTTAAGGAGTGCCTTGAGAGAGTGCATTTTGAGGTTTAGACTTCTAGCATTGAGTAGCAATACCCTCAGATTCTTCTTGCCTGTACCTATTAGGGTGGTGAAGTTGTCATTTGAACCTTGCCTAAAAAAGGCACTATAGGGGTGGCTAGAGCCTTAGCCAGTATCCGGAATCCCAGGGGCGACAGGTGCAGGCCATCTCTGGCAAAGCATCGTGGCTTGTCGATCATGTCATCCCAGGCAGACAGATACTGGATCCCCTTAGAATGACACCAGAAGCTTAGCCAATTGTTGAAGTCAATCATTTTGTCCTTGTACTGTGGTATCATTCTGGGTGATGGCAGGATGCTACCTTATGCTTATATCGTTAGATGGGTCACTAACTGGCTCACTGATATAACCAATATAGTTAAAATAGGAGAATCCACTTCCAACAGCAGACTTGTAGCCATCATGTTTCACAGGGATCAGTCCTGACACATCTACTTTTTGGAATCTATTTCTCTGAAGTACAAGCAAAAACTAAAGGTCTGTGGCTGACAAAGTTTGCTGATGATTGCAAACTGGGAGCAGCCATTGAATCTCCAAATGATGTCAGCATCCTACAAAAGGGTCTTACACAAACAAATGATTGGTGCCAAAGTCATGGCCTTAAACTCAATGCAAAAAATGCATCATTATCCCTTTTGATAAAAGCGATGTTCCTGGTAACTACCACATCAATAGCAATACCCTAAGTATGCACTCAGTGGTAAGAGACCTGGGCACACTTGGTTGACAGCAATCTTACCTTTGATCACCATGTCTCCACAGTGGTAAGAAGGGCATTCTATATTGCTCATCTCATAAATAAGGGCATCACCTCCAGAAAAAAAAGAAGTTATAACCTCCATGTATTCTTCCCTCATCAGGCCAATAGTAGAATACAATGCCCCTTTGGTATGTACCTTTCCAGGCACATGCAGCAATTGGAAAAACCACAAAGGTTCTTCACAAGGAAAATTCAAGGTCTTCAGCATCTGTCTTATGTGGATCATCTAAAATCACTGTAACTTTATTCTGTTTCATACAGACTACTCAGAGGCAATCTCTGCCTTGCATATAAGGCAATCTCTGACCCTGCTTTATTGGAAATGCTGCATATCCACAAGTTAAGTGGTACACGAGTTACTCACTCTAAAGACCTTAACCTGGTATGTGACATTAATAGAACCTGCTGGAGGGGCAGATTTGTCTCCAGAGGTTACCACACCTTTGGACTAGACTCCCACTTCATGTCAAACAAAGCACCTCATTGGGCCTCTTTCAAATGTAATTTGGATGATTGTATGGGTAACCATAAATTCACCCCAGGGATTCCACTTGTATCCCTCTTGGACAGGGGCAGTAGGTGCTGATCTTGGAAATAAGGGTAGAACTTGGCTAAGCTTGTAAGAGCCCTAGGGCCATTAGCCTAGTAACTTCCTATGATCCTATGAGCCTATATCAACTGCATTCTTACTTACCTCCTCTGAGACATGCTGCAATTATTCAAAAAGTTTTGTGTACTTTGCCCAAGAACTGATTAAGGCATTACACTGAGATGCTTGCTTGTCTGAAATGAATTAACACAATTCCATGGCATTCAATGCAAAAGAAACTTTGTTATTTGATTTTTTTTCACTTGATGCATGTTCTGTACAAGGGAGTCTTACATGTGCATTTGAACCAGTAATGACTTCTCTATAGACAGTCCACATGTTTATTATTTAGGTACCTAGCTTTATTTCTAATTGTCATTTTCATAACATGTTAATAGCCTATAGGGAATAATCCCAAACCATGTTGCATTTCTTTATAGAATTTCAGATTTTGTAATTCTAGAGTCTAAAATTCTAATTATTCATATTCTCTACAAAAAAAAATCTCTGTTGTATATACTCCCCAAGTATGTCTGTCACTTCATGTTTCTTACTTCATATCTGGAGCTCCACTGCATAAAATCACAGGAAACTAAAATGCCCCCAGTTCAGCTTGCCTATACTTGCATGCTTTGCATACAGCCTTGACATATATCCTAATTAAATGTGCAGCATTCATCTTTACCTCTTCTTCCATGGAATATCGTATAATCTTGGTAACAGAACCTTTATTTATCTCAGTGACACCATATCAGATGCTCTTGTAACTGCAATCAGAAGTCAAAGGGAACTTTGGGCCTTGCAAAATTAAGTTGTTACAGCATAACTGTCTTAATGTATCGCAAGAACATTAGAGATAATTAGAATCAGTCTGCTTGATTCCTTAATTTAGGCCAGTTTTGTAATTACCACAGGGACAGAACTTTGGACTTTAAACTTTCCCTTCATTCTCTCTTGAAGTACATTTTTACCTGCTTATGTGCTCTAACTTCTTCTTTTTTCTATACTTTTAATTAATATAAATTTTGCAAACCTCAGGCAATCACAGGTAAATTCCAGTATCTGCCTCCAGCTTATTAGTTACTTAATTACTAAAGATATATATATATATATATATATATATATATATAGATAGATATATTGCTTATTAATTACTTACTCACTAATAATGTACTTTATTGTTTTGCATGTTGTCTTATTCTAAGACTCCTTGATGCTGTTCTCATGCAAAAGCTGAAAAAACAAACTGGCAGTTTGACTAAATTTTGTATTCAGTAAAGAAGAAAATACATTTATTCTTCTTTGCTTAAAGAAAGCTCAGTTTTTAGATCAGTTTGAGTGATTTCTTACATTTTTCTGCATTTTACCATTTTTTTCTGAATTTGATATTGCAGATATTAATTGAAATCATTTTAAAGTTTACATTGTATTTCAAGTGGTTTGTGAGCTGGTGAGTGAATCAGTATTGCTGTATTTATTTGTTGTGTTTTAGTCACTTCAACAATACAGCAAATATCCAGTTTTGTCCAGGATTATGAATCATCTAGAGGTTTGAGTGGTTATCCTAGTGGAAGGAGAAGGGGTAATTCTGCAGTATGAGTTAAGATAAATCCTGCTGTATAAAGCTTTAGCTGTTTTTATTGGTTCATTATTTGTCCCTATTTATTAGACATTACAGACATTAAAGAGCCATTAGTGTCTTATTCTAAAACTCATGGAAGCTGCTCTGTTGTACACAAATTAAAAACAAAGTAGTGCTTTGACTTCACCTGCATCCAGTAAACAGAGAAGTGCATTAATTCTACAGCACTTAAAGTTGTCTAGCTTTTTAAATCAGTCTTGAGTGGTTTCCGTCATTTTCCCATCAGTTTAGTGTGTTTTTTTCTTGAAATTTAAGTTACATTATTTGAGGTCATTTTGCAGACTCAACTGCATTTTAAGTGGTTTCTGTGCAGTGTCTAGCCAGTTCATTCAGTCTTGAGTTAATTTCAATGGTTTCTGTGCTATTATGTGAATCAATTAGTTTTGCTGCATTTATTTGTTGAGTGTTTAGTCACTTTCATAGTTACAGCGAACAGCCAGTTTTCTTCAGATGTGTTAGTCATCTAGTGCTTGTAGTGGTTATCCTAGTGGGAGGAGGATATTTGCTTCAGTTCTGATGAAGATAAACTCTGCTTTTGAGAGTTTTCTCTGTTTTTCATTGATTGTTTTATTTTATCTGTTTATTTTATAGTGCATAGACAACAGCCATTGCTAGATGTTATTCTGCAAAAATAAAATGACATTGTGACTCCAATATGCAACCAGAAAACAGGAAAGTACATGTATTCTATTGCATATAAAGGTGTCTACTATTTAAATCACTTTTGAGTAGTCCTGTCATTTTTCTGCACTTTCCTTCATTTTCACTGTGTTGTTTCTAAATTTGAATTACATCTATTAACAGAAGTCATTTTACAGTTTGAACTGTATTTCAAGTTGTTTCTGTGTTGTGCCTAGATATTTAAATCCATTTTGATTGCATTTCCAGTGGTTTATGTGCTTCTAAGTGAATTAACCAGTGTTGCTGCATTTATTTGCCATGAGTTAGTCACTTTCAAAGTTACAGGAAACAGCCAGTCATGGCCAAGCTTGTGAGTCATCTAGAGTTTGTAGTGGTTATCTACAGTTGTTGGGAAGATAAACACTATTGTTTATAGAGCTTTAGCTTTTTTGCCATTAGTTCTTTCATGTTCCCTGTTTATTTTATATTCTGCTGAGCTGTAGTTAACACAGCAGAGTTAAATCATGTGCTCCACAGATGCACATACTTATAGTTCTAACTCTTCCTACTATAATCAACTGACCCAAATCCTATCAGTAAATGGCTATTATTACACACAGGTGCAGTAAACTGCTAGTAGTTGTATAAAATGCTGAGCCAGGCATCCAGCACTTTAAAGTAGCTAACAATAGGCCACGTGGCATTACATTGCATGACTCAGCCCACAGCCAAAACAAATAACCTCAACACCACTGTTATACAAAGTTCCAGAACTGTGCTTATCACAGTCACATATAAACCCAAGTTACTTATTTATCTAAATAGGCATTCATACATAATGGCACTACTTACTTCTTAACTGATAACTGTAGATCTCTGTTATATTTAAGCTCTGCAACTGTTTAAATCAAATCAAGTTTTATTTTGCACTGGGCAAAATGGAAGGTCAGCCTCCTTCTCCCCCCTCTATTGCCAGTCTCATAACATTAAGTATCCTAAAGCAATGCAGCAACACCATATCACCTCCAGACAGATTTCCAGAGAGCCACAAATAGAACTTATTAAATTTGAAATTATAGTAAACAAAATCAGCTATTATTTTATCTCCTGTTACAGGACAACGTCCTTTACTCTGGAAGTTCATTTCAGCTCTCTAAACCTCATTGTTGTGCACCCCATAAATAAGAACACCATCATTTTCATAGACTTTAGCTTTCCGTCAGTTATCTGAAGTACCTGTACCTCCACCATAGGATATACATAGAAGTTTTTAGATTTAATAAACTCAGTGGGGCAGATTGTTACTAGCCCAACTAGAGGAGTAAATATTCTTGACTTGGTACTTACAAATGTAGCGTAATCATGCACAACTCTACCAGTAATTCCCTAACCATTTAAGTTAGACCATAGGCTAGTAACATTTTCTCTCAGACTATTTAAATCTCCTGTTACCAATATATCATATTTCAAAGACTTCATGCTCACAAAGTTCCTCAAGTTCTATAATGAAGTCTCAAAATTCACTTCTAATCACCTTACCCTAGGCATTACATCAGTGGACAGATTTCTCAAAGGATGTTTATACCCACATAAATAAATGTATAGAACCGGCAGTCCCATCTGGATTCAAATGCATTGGGAAATTTAAAAGCAAATCAACCTGTTGGTCCAACAATGTAAACATAATCTGCAATAAAAGAAAAAGAAAAATCATTAGAGTATACAATAGATCTAACGTCCCCCAAGTCAAAGAAAATATTAGAAATCTGGCTGAGAATTAAAAAAAAAGACTTTTAGATCTACTAAGGTAGCCCATGAACTCAAGTTGGCCTCTGAAGCCAAGGACAAATAAAAATCCCACATTAGTTGTATTAGAAAACTAATAAAAACACTCAACAGTGTACAAAACTTATACTGAATGGTAAAACCTATTCAGATTCGCTGGACATTGACAATATGCTAGAAAATAAATTTAGTGCAAATTTCACTCCTGAGATTACTGTCCAATGCTCTGTAGTACATATATCTCTCACACTCCCATCATCACTAAAGAACAAGTACTGAAAGTGCTGTCCAAACTAAGAACACTTCCTCCGTGAGACCAGATAACATACCTGGCTGTTTTTTTAAATAGTACTAAATATGCCTTAGCAGAAACTCTCCACAGGTTATTTAACATGAGGTATGGTGTATAGCATAGGTAATGCCAATCCAAAAAGGTGACCCTACTACTGTCCTCATAAACTATGCGCTCAAGTCTTGTTTGTAAACCATGGTACACACTATAGCAGATGTGATTAACTCAGACATTAAAAATCTCATCAGGCTAGATCCACGGCAATTTGATTTTGTAGAAAGCAGATCCAGTCTAATAAGCCTGGCAAACTTCTAGAAAAAGATATCACAAGCAACAGATGGGCTTTTCCTTCACCTCTGGAATAGACTTCCCTTACAGATAAAACAGTGTGATGGACTATCTTCCTTCACAAGGGACCTGGATAATTGGATGGCTATTTATAAATTCACCCCAGACGTGCCTGACCTAGCACTCCTTGAGAGGGGAGGTACTGTCTATAGCGAGAACTGGCAAGGTGTAATATTCAGAAGACTCAGTAACCTTGCACTTCCTATGATTCCTATGACTCCTAGGGTACTAAATGCAAACTCACTATGATTGCTATTCTTACATAAAGCACATAGTGTCTTAATTTACCTGCATATTTCTGTTATTTTTAAAGCTTTTGTAGTACATTATGTATATAAATATCCATATAATCAATCACTTGCAAGGCCAGGGTTCAGTCCTAACCTCTGCTCAAAAAGTGAATTACACTTGAGTTGATTTGACCCCATGCCTTTGGTACTGACATTCCCTGAGCATGTGAAATGGTCAAATATGCCCCAGAAGCACCCATTGGAATGGTGTCATAAAAACATATTGCAGAGGAATAGAACACAGTTGCAAACTGAAGACCAAATATTGTAAAACGGCATACCAGACTTAGGAGATTAGAACCTTACACCCAGTTCTCTGGAATGTATACATCACTTCATGACTACACTGAGCCATGGAGACCATTACAGTAAAACTATTAACTTTACATAATTTCATAACTGCTTGATGACACATCTTAATGCTCAGCTTATTTGCATGAGTGAACACAATATTGTTAGTGCATGGCAAGGAGTTTTCTTCATTTTTGCCATAGGACAAGAAGTATCATTTCTCTGTGGCTATTTACTAGCATTGGTGTTGCTCCCTCTCTCAACTGCTGAGCAATGTTTGACCACAGAAAGATTATTTTGGATTATAAATGCTTTTTGGGCATGTGCATTTTATGTTTCTTAATTTTTTACCTGATTAAAGGTTGGAAATGGGGTACAAGACAGAGATGAAAAGTAAAAGCAAGTAGAACACAAGGTGAGCAAATAAGAAATAACCAGGATTGAGGTCAGATAGCAGCATTACTGTCAAGGTAGGACAGTGGATTAATTGTAAGAGGGTAGACCAGTGGCTTAGTAGTAATATCTCTGCCTTGCAACACCAGAGGTCACATGGTTCAATCCTAACCTCTGCTTACTGTGTGACATTTTGCTACATGTTGGCAAGACAGCCATATGTGTCTTAGGGGATCCCAATACTCTGGAACAGGTTCTCCATGCATGTGAAGTAGAGTCCATCCCTAATCCTATCTAAGCATAACCTTGAACAATGGATGGAAAATTGGAAATTCACCCTGGGTCTGTCCCACATGTCTCTGATAGACAGAGGCAGACAGTTATACTCAAATTAACATACCTCCTGACATAACCTCTAGAAACTTCCTGACTAACATACCCCCTCCTAATAAACACCCATGATTCATAGGAATGCAAGTGGGTTGGGCTACATGGCTAGGCTTATGAAGGCCCTGGTGGTTGTTAGTCTAGTATATACCTATAAATTCAGGAACTTCAACTACTTAGCTCAATAATCCTGATGATTTACAACACTGTTTTTAATCGTTTACTGACTGAAATCCTCAACGATTTGTCAAACAACTACTCTTTTTATGTTGAACAATTGGAACCAATCATATGGATTTTTTTTGAATGGAAAGTAAAGTTAGACAGTCAGGAAAGTAAGAGATGGGCAAGAAAGGTAGGTTGGGTAGCAAGGAAAGACATATTTAACTGACAGGGTATTGGGTAATACAATGAGGGAGGCAGGACGCAATGGTGAAGGAGATTTCAGACAAACAGAGGGAAGAAAAGGAGAGGACAGGATTATACAACATACTAAGGTGGGCACAGACACAAAGAGAGGGGAATGCTAGGTTGGGGGATAGGATTGGGTGTTTGAAGATTCATTCACAGCCAACTTAGACCCAGAGTAAGATTGCTCATCACTCTGGCAACCATCATCATTAGGTCTTGCCATAGAAGGTAAGTCAGGACTGACAGGGAAGTGACTCAGTGAGTTACAGGAACATGGTTTCCATATAGATGATGCAGGCATTGAGCCTCTTGTCTGTTATAGCCCACACAAGCTGTACCAGCTCCTGATAGGTGACAAATGTGTCATCTCCTCTTGAACTGCTGTTGACTGGTACCACTGTACCTCTCTCTGGGGTGTACATACTGATGCAGTGAAGAATAAAACACTTCAGTAATAACTAGGATTTACACAGGTATGTCCCCAGCTTATCTGATTATAACACATGGGGATATAAGCCAAAAGCCATCCTCACATGCAGTCTGACATAGAAGAATGCTAACTACAGACATCATTTATCAAGACAGTACAACTGTCCTTGTGGACAACGGTGGTGCTGTTTTAGTTTTGACAATAATAAAACCGTACATATATATAATAAGCATGCTGATGACACAACAAATATGTCCATCACTGGTAAAAGACAAGGGACAGATACTTCTACTGTATTTATTGTGAAATACTCGACAAACTACTACTTACAGATATTACATATGTGGCCTTTGTAGTGATTTTTTAAATTAGTGAGATGATAAATAAATATTTTACTATGACAACATAACTTTTTGAAGGGGGATTGAACCCATGGCCATCCTAATGATTGCAGTGCATATAGACTTAGCAGAATAAGACATTTTTCCAACTATAAAAGACAAGGCCTACAGAAGCACACTTCTAACATTGGACAGTTAAAAGCTATGCCAGTACTGACAGATGTGGTATTTCTGTATAAATGTTATACAGAATTATTTTTAATGACAACAACTGCTATCATGCAAACAGACACATCTTCCATGGCAACATGTATATTCACCCTGGTGCTCCATTTCTAGCACTAGTCTGCTCCTGTGTATCTCTCTATTTCTTTCAACCTCTCCAGGGGCTGGCGATATAAAATGGGCATAATGAAAAATCAGATGGTAGCATGCACAGGCAGAGTATTTGGTTATCTAAAACAGTTTATACTTACAGTAAAGAGGTGGTGATTATGCCTTAACCTCATCCTCCTATCAGTAATGGAGGTGTGTTTTTTGTTGACTCATGACACTGTAGTGCTGACGACACTGTTCCCTAATGTGTGGAATGTCAGTGTCATGGGTGATAGCCTTGGCCAAGCTATTCCAGGCATCAGCCTTACACTGTGATCTGGTATAAGCCTCCTGGAGGAGCCTCTGGCTATAATGCTTATGAAGGATGTCCAGAAGAATCTTGGACTCCTCCTCACATCACCTCTGTGCTCTAAAAGGAGAACCCTCACCTGCTCCAGTGCCATACTGTCTCATCTTCAAAGATCTCAGGAAAATGGCAAGGAAATGGTGCCCAAAATAATTCTTGCATGTCTCAGCGTCTCTGCAATGACTGGCACCAACAGGAATTTCATTCACACAGTGGGTGGCAAAGTAATAAAATATAGGTACTGTATTATTATGTTTTCATTGGCAGTTATGGGCTCATAGGCAAATGTTAGGAAGTCTGCAGGCTGTTACATGCCTAGCAAACAGCCAGTCAGAGACCAAAGGTGAAAATCAAATGCTGTACCTTGAGTCTGTGAGGTAAATACCTTAACCATCATACCAACCCCTAACCTTTCAAAGGTGTGACACTTGGTAGTCCTCCACCTTTCAGTTTGTTTCTGAGAATACATACTTAACAATGACTCCATCTTCAGAAGTTTATTACAGGGTTACAGTTCTCTCAGTCCTAATCTGTTATGCACACCACAGGTGTGCAGAGCTGCCAGCAGGTAATTGGGTGTGTGTATAGAATTGTGTAGTAATTTTCATGTTGTGTATCAGGTGTGCTCATCTTGCAAAATGAGAAATTCAGAAACAGTGATGAGATGAGCCCTAATTATCATAATCAATGCAACCAGAATGGGGAATCTATACAATATAAGTGCAATGAGAAGCATAGATCCTTGCTGTTCCATGGAAGAAAACATTAACAGTGAATAGTGTTTGAGGCCTGTATCAAGTTGCTCAAAACTTTGTTGCTAAAAAAGAGAATCTGCTTGGATAAGGTACTTTGTATACAGCTACTTTGTCCACAGTTAGCTTTTTGTGTGCTGTTTAATGTAAGGCTTAGAAGTAATGTCAGATTTTCTAAATGACTGGCAAAAGCTGTCTTAAAGTGTACATTGTGCATTGCAAGTGTAATGTATGTATAGCATGAAAGCTTACTGTGCCATACACCACTGTACTGTTGGGTACCTTACACATATGTGATTAGCAACAACCTTTGTACCGCTTATATTGTAATGCTCACATGCTTCTTAAGTTGTGTGCTTGTTAACTTATAGTCCTGTGCTTGTTTTTTTTTTTTTTTTTTTGGAAGGGGGGGACTGTGCTTAGGGCACTTATATGCCTGACATTTAGGTAAATATTGTTTTGTGGCTACATATATGTTAGTAAAGGCCCAACTAAAGCATACCAGCTGGAGAATTAGTTTGGTATTAGTGTTAGCATTTCTAAAAGACCACGTTAGGAGCATAGCTGGTAATTTTATTATTTTCTATCCCTGCAGAGCTTTGTCTAAGAAACAGGCATCTGATGGTGCTTCTCTGTCCACCCACACATCCACATTTATCGATACTGCAATTGAGGTGGTACTAGAGGCCTCCATCTCTATGGTAGATGGCTCCTTGCAGTCCATTCCACTGACCAGCCCATCTGTAACCATGTCTGGATTGAACATGTCAGCAATATTTATGCTGTGGAATTCAGCACTGTACATATAATATGGTTCATTGCAGGGATATTGATATGATCCCTGCTGCAATCCACAGCAGAGCAATGGCATGGAAATGAAAGACAGCAGGTTTTGGGTCATTTACTAAAACATCCTTACAGAGATCAAGGAGTTACTGGCCTCATTTAAAAGGGGTACCACCTCCACAGAGCTCCACACTGTGGTGCTGGATGTCAGGACACAGCTGGATAGACCCTGGAGAATTTCAACTGAGGATGTCACTGGTATGTAGTCCTACTATCAATATCTGCACCCTTTTTTACCTGTTAGTCACACTACAGGTCATAACAGCTGTCTTTCTTCAGGCATAGCGGCACATCTGGTATTCAGGTTCAGCATCCATCTTCACAAGATATGGGCAAGGTTCTGTCTTAATATCATAGTTTTATAGTTATAAGGGTATTCATTCCATGTGTAGTTGTAGTGCTAGGTCATACTTACACTGAATATTTTTTGCTTTGGTGTATTCACAGATGTTTCATTATCTAACACCACCAATGTAGAACTGCAAAGTCTGATTTTGTAAAATCTGTAGCCCCTGATAACTATGCTGGGAAACAGCTGGCACAGACAGAGAGGGGCAGAATTTGTGTTGAACACAGGAGCTGTGACCTCCCTAAAACCCTGAATCAGATTATGGGCACAGTCTTTATGCCTACACATACCCAGGACACAGCATTATCTGAAGTTGGGCAGGTTGGGAGGGAGTATAAATCAGGGACGTGTGGTAGGGAGATTTCTGATTCTGACTATAGCACTCATGGTCAGAGGGAGTCCACATAGGGATATTAGTAATGGTACTCACCAAAGATATGGTTACTGCCCTCCCTCCTGATTTTGGTGTGTCAGTAGCTGTCACCAAGTGTATGTACAGGGAGGTACAGCCTAGTTCCTTCATTGCAGAAGTACTTAGGGTGATCCAGGCTGTGCATGCTGACCTACAGGAGTGTATGATGTATATGTGTGATAGATTGGATAAACTGAATCATACTGTGGACTGTGCAGTGTCTTCTCTGGGTTGCCTGAGAGGGGAGGGGCCATCCTTAAAGCAGGTCATCTGCTGCATCCACTGATGTCAGTCAACCAGGCCATAAATAGGACTGATTCTGCTCCATCAGTACTAGCACTTCCATAGTAAAATGGGTTGTGAATGTGTCTAAAGGTGGAGAAGCCATTCCCATGGTCATGGTCACTGTCATGACAACACATCCTATATCACACACTGGTCAATAAGCATACCAGCATCTAACCTAGGTTTTGGTACAGCTCGTACAACTCCTGCCAGCTGTCATGGAGGGGCATACATGGGAGGATAAACCTTCTGCTATGCATGCCCTCGATCTGTCCAGTAGGCCAAGGGCAGTGTTGCATAATGTGCTAAGACTGTCTCCCTGCAGACACACATACACACTCACATGCACACACACATGCATATACAGCCCCAGCACTTCCCAGACCTCTGACCACCCTGGCCTTCCTACATATTAACTGCCGCACAGTCCACTTGTCATACTACCTACAGACACAGTTTTTCTGTCACACCACTTCAGCAGTCATACTCACACAATTCCCTATAAAAGGCATGAACTCCTGGACTGTCTTTGCTCATCTATACATATGGTGGGAACTGTGTCCTGCTCTGCGTGCATTGTTAAATGGGTTGCTTAAATATAATGTACAATGTGGCCAGTGTATGTGTGGTATTTTTGTATGCATCACTTTTACTGTTGTGTATTTGCTTAATTTCTTTATAATTACCTTATAAAGTTATGTGCACTCTGCTGCCTATTTGCTAGTGCCATGGCATACTGCACCCACCTCCATCTGGCATGTTCATTACCTGCTGCTAGCTTCTCCTCTAACTTCATCTGTCTCAGATGCTGCTGCCTCTGGTGCTGGGAGTTGTGATCCCTATTAGAGGCCATCCTGCTCTAACTGCTTCCTAAATATATTATTATGTAACATAGCACACACTTTTAGTACTTTGGTACATATAGTGGGATCCAGCTGCAAAGTACTACCGGATATATCCATATAATGAAAGCATGACCTTAGCCTCCAAACACATGGTCAGTAATGTTTCTGGTTTGTTATAGGGTATGGTTGTACCCATAATCAAATTAACTGGAGTCATGAGCCAGGGTTCCAGGACAAGTCCATCACCAGCTACAAGATGCACCTGTGAGAAGTCACCTGTCACAAGCAATTGATAAAGATCACATGTGCCACATGTAGGAGTCATAAAAATTGTCTGGGTGGCCTCTGTGTACATTGTATATGATAACCTGTGCAATAAAGACCACATGGAAGTTGATGGAGTAATATCCTTTCCTGTTCATTTACCTCCTTCCCAGTTCACCAGGTAGGGGTTTTATTGTAATGTGGGTACAGTGTGTGCCCCTCCAGTATCTCAGGTAAATGGGCTATAGCATAGAAGCCTTGGATGGTGTTAGCTCCTCTCCACTGGAGTACATGGGCACTACATATTCTCCTCCACATGCTGAAGCATGGCATCAAGGAAATGACGGAGTATTTTCTAGGCAGATGCCTCAGACCCTCACTGTATCTTGAGTAGGTTGCTGAAAGGACCTCTGCATCCACTGGGATGGTACTCCATGCCTCCCTCCGGGCTGCAGATGAGACCAACACATGTCCACAATTTGATGCATAATTTCCCTGTCCGTAAGTAATGATCAACTATATTTTTACAATGAAGGGCATGAAATGTTATGCTCAGATGGATGACCTGGATCTATTGGGGCAACATCTTGCATTGCTGGCTCTTACAGATACACATTTACAATAGCTGTGGCAACCCTTAACATTGTATACTGCTTTAATCAATCTGAATGTGAGCATATTGCCATGTAATAGAATGGAATGGAACCCAATAGCCTTCTATTTTTCCAGCACCAAAGGTGAGTATGCGACTTGTTGAGCTACTGACACTGATTGATTAGTTACTAGGAATAAGAAGAACAGATGAGGGAGGGTAGGAGTGAGCAGCTGATGCCAGTTCATTTATCCTGGGTGAAGGAAGCAACCTAGCCTGCTAAAATTTCAGCATCTAGTCAAGAGAAAACGAGAGAGAGAGACAGAGAGAGAGAGAGTGGGGGACATAATATGCAGAATATGGACCACGGTGCAAAAAACATGCACACCAACACAGACAGGAATAGCAGTGCCCTCACATGTGTGAGTGTGCTCACCTGCTACTAGAAGAGGGTTAGGGCCAGAAAGT
Source organism: Protopterus annectens (assembly GCF_019279795.1). Taxonomy (NCBI): domain Eukaryota; kingdom Metazoa; phylum Chordata; order Ceratodontiformes; family Protopteridae; genus Protopterus; species Protopterus annectens. The sequence continues at coordinate 569,763,999 of NC_056741.1, read as the reverse complement.
AGAAAACTCCTCATGGTTGCCTAATAAATGGGAGCATCATGACCAAAAATGCTGCAGTGATGAGGAATAAAAGTAAATGGTTATGACAGTGACTAGATGATAAACATGCATTTAAAAAGTTTTATTAACTAGGCAAGGAAAACTACCCAATTAGGTTTCTAGCTACCTGTGAGTGAAATGTGTTTCATGCATGGGAAAAATTTAGTGCAGTCCACCTAGACCTCACATTTTTTCACAGATCTCTACTCTCCCAGTCTTCAAAATCCATCAAACCAACACTTTATTGAAAAGTAACTTACCAGGGAAAACAATCAAACATATAAATACTCACAAAAAACAATGAATCACTGGAAAAATAGCACCAAAACTAAAAACATATATTCCCCACCTCAAACAGATCAATAAGGCTGCATAAAATAATAATAAAAACAAGAAATAGAACAAAACAATAAGCCCTGTTGTCACATAAACACACTTTCCAATTACAAAACTCTAAACACTCAAATGTGACTACATAACCTGATCAGGAACAGTAAAATACATTGAAAAAGATAAAACAATAACTGCCGAATGAGAAAAGCAGAAACCTCACAAACAAGAAATTAATCAGTATAAGAAGAGACAGAAAGTGAATAACATAAAATAAAAACAGTCTCCAAAGCAAAAAAAAATGAGCAGTCTAACCTAAGTCAAATTACACACTCAAATACATAAAAATAATATGCCAGACATTTTTTGACATAAGGAATCTACTACAAGGATCACATTCTAGTGGCTCACAACTCAGTTGCTCACTACTACTTGCCCTAAATGGCAAGTGCTCTAACTTCCACTTGTCCAGTCCTACTTATTTTCAAACCCTCCCACTACCTGCCCCTACTTAACTCCACTGTCATACCAAAGCTCTAACTCTAATCCTAAAATTCTCACCTGGTCCCTAATCCTAACTTGAATCCTTGCTCCTTGACACTAACTGTAAAACTCCCCTCCTACTTCCTAGCCCTATATTCCCTAATGACTCCCTAAACATAAAACTCACTCCACCTTCTCTAAACCTAAAGTCCCTGATTGCTCCCCAAATTTAAAAAATCTACACCACCATCTTAAACCTAAAGTCTCCATACACTCCCTAATCCTAAACTCCCCTCCCACTATCTAACCTTAATATTCTACCTGGCTTTCTACATCCAAATCTCCCTTCAGATCACTGCCTGAAACCCTCAGCTATAGTCTTATCTCCTCCCATTTCTTACCCACAGCTCTGCACTTACTTGCTCAGATCTGAATATTTATTTCAGCAAGGTGCAGCAGCTCTAGTGTCTCTCTCTCTCTCTCTCTCTCTCTCTCTCTCTCACTCTCTCTTTCTCTGTACATCTGCTGCACCTTGCTTGATCATGTGTTTGAGTGTGAGCAACATCCCATATAGTCTACAAGCCACTTGAGTCCTGGCTACAAGGCATTGACCTGCAAGCTCCAGGGACTTGGGCGCTTGTAGTAGCCTTGGTCAAAGAAGAAAATCTGAAGGTGCAGCAATACACCACATGAATACAGATGCATATTAGAAAATAAAATAAAACAAATAGAATTTATCATAGAAACCAGATACATAAAGGAAATAAGCACACCTTCAGTAAACCACCTTAGGAAAAATGAGGGGCAGAGCAGTAATGATTGCCAGAGCTGTGCTGCACAGAAAATCCTTCAGTCAAGTACAATTGTAAAGCACTCACAAGCTGAGCTTCTTAAATGTGTGTGGGGGTAGGAATTCATATGTTAGTGTCATTAACCCCAGGGAGAAAAAAACAGTACTTCCTGTACATGCCCACTGCTTACTCACAAGCAACAAAGTGGAAGTACATGCTACCAGAGGTACTGTTATGCCTGTGCCCTGGCCCAGCAATCAAGGAGCCTCAATCCTCACCACTAACACCAGTGAGGGGCATCTCATATAGGTGGAAAGTATAACAAATACACACAGTAAAGTGCAATTGCCCTTAAGAGCACACAGAGATCACAGTCAGTCCGGGGCTGGTCGCTCCCTTGCTCTCCAGGTCCCCAATAAGACTCCCCACTGGCACAGCTATAGGATCCAGATCTCAGCCAGCTGGGCAAGCTAAAACCTCCAGCTCCCTCTCTGTCCAACCAGTGCTTCGTGTCCCTGCCCAAGTAGCTAACACACACACTCACACACACACACTTTGAGATAAGCATTTTATACAACCACACGGACACTCCTGGGGAAGGCTGGCACAGGTTCTCCAGCTGTGCCCCTTTTACCCAGACTATATAGTAGAAATCACTGCCACCACCCAGCTAATCATTATCAGCTACCCAAAGGCCCTTAAAAGGGTGTCCAATTATTTATTATTATCCAACTGGTAAATGCGACTAAACAGTCAAGGCTTATTAGAGTGACTTGGTACAGGTTTACTATATACATGCAATGTACTCTAGAGCTTAAATTATATCTACTCAAAACAGCCACAGTTAAAAGGGTTTAAAATTATTTAATAATAAATAATTAAAAACACAAGGCAATACTTTTTACTACACAGTGCTAGTCAATAGTTCAGAGATCACTGAGAAATACTTAATATAATTCAGTAGGACAGTTCTGACATCACAGAAAAACACTTAGTCAGATCTTTCTAGTTTCTAGCTATTTCCAAGAGAAAACACAAGTCTAAGATAAACTTACATATAGAGCAAAGGCAGAGTGCTGATGAGTTGGATGGTCAAGACAAAAATGATTAATGCTCTCCGATTCTCTCTGTTTTTAAAATCACATTCCTGGTTCACATTACATAATTCTTCACACTTTCTTGGGGTTCCCAGGCTAACAGGCTACATTCTTTAGTAAGCTCACACCAGGTCAGGAAGCAAAGCCATTAAGGACATTTATGCATGCAAATTCTGGCCATTAAATCTGAACTTAAAACAATAGCAAGAATTCCTTCATCTAGACCGGCCAGAGCCCACTTTAAAGATCAAAGACAGTCAGAAATGTTTGACTAAGCTTCCTTACAGCAGAGTGCACTGTTGTTAATTTTTTTCAGTTCCACAGGTAACACTATTTTTATCATTTAAGACAACAAGCCTGTGGTTTACTTTAATATTTACAGATGACAGAATTATCTCCAAAATTCTATCTGGCTAGGCTGGCAGCCTTCACAGCTACAACTAGCTTTCCTGATGCCCTGGGCTGTTTTCTTATCTGGAGCTCCCCTCAGTTTTAACAGGACCAAAAAAAAGGAAAAGAAAATATTCTCTCAGAACCATAAAATGTTACTTTCTCATCTTTAAACTGCAGCAAATTGCTACAAATGTAGCAAGTAGCTTGCTACAGCTAAATATAACAGAGGAAGCTCTGGGTTCTTCAACCCTGACCAATAATGCAGTTTTTGGCATTCATTTCTGAATGCTGGTGCTGCACTAGACCACACACTGTGTGGTGAAGTTCTTTGGCAAATGCAGCATTTGCACTGAGAAACTGAATTTCAGTACTGAAGATCATGCCTGTCTGGACTGGCTGCCCCCTTCATCTCACCCTAGCTATGCTCCTGCTATTTACATATATGTGTTTTTCAGTTCTTGGGTGAGCCTGTCATAGTGACTATCCTTGCGAAAATATTGGTATGCACCAAGCATGGCACCAGCTTAAAATCATTGGAGGACCAATTACTGCCTGCATATATATGACTTTTAGTTGTAACTGTGAATATTATTGAGGCTGTGTTAGCTGGAAAATAGTACACCTGCCTCTGAAGTGCTGTACTATTGATAACTAAGTCTCCTCATCTGAGCACATTTACTTGCCAGAGTTCAGCTAAGGTGTTATGTAGTGTTAATGCCTGTTTATTAACTAGACTGTGCAGTACTCAGAAGGGTCCTTTAAATGACTATCCTCAAAACTTTATACCAGAATTCCATACAGTTACAAAGTTATAACCGCTCACTGCAATCAGTAAGTGAAAATAGGAGACTGAAGGAGGAAGAACAATTCTGCATTAAAATGCACTAGAAAACATAACATTATAAAACATACACTACTAAATTTAAAATTCAAATGGCAAAATAATGAAGATGCTGACTTATAAGTGTAAAAGGCTCTTGGAGGTGTATATGGTACTGACAATATGCACGACCAGTAATGGGAAGGCACTCTCCTTTCAAGCTAATGCCTCACATCACCCCTGGGCATGCAATACATCTGTATACACATACCCTCATAATTTATTACATACTTCTTTCCTACTATTTTATTAATCATTCTCCTTCACATTCTACTGTGTCACAGTTTGCTACATTATATGATTAGAAATTATACAGTATGAACTTTTACATTTAAATGTGATGCAACTCTATAAAAGTAAATGAAAATCTGTGTATGAACTCTCAAAAAATGAAATAATCATTTCACCTGCAAAAAAGGTGATACAGTCATGGCTTCAGCTGCAGAAATATACAATGAGAAACTGTATTGCTTTTACCTAACAGGCATACATGTAGAGAATAATCTTCTAAATGTGTGCCCAATATATCAGTGGAATATGTTATACTGGATGATTTGTGAAATCATAGCCCCTCTACAATTATGCACAGGTTAATAAAAAGTCGGGTGCCCAATTTTATGACATTCATAAATACATTATACTGTGAATGTCAAAGGAAAGGTGGGATATCATAGACACTTCTCAGTGCTCATGTTATGCTACTCACTGAGCTTCAGTTTTATGTATTTATAATCTAAGTTTCCATTCCCACTGACTTTTGGAACTTGAAACCTGGCCACACTTCTTCATATCCCTAAAAGGGACTAAGACTACATGATATCTTTTACCTATCTTCCTTCTCTCCCTAAACAAATGTTGCTTCATACCAACAGCTCTACAGAAAAAATATAGTTCAGATCTATTTTTAGTATACACAATTCTTTGTGAGGACATGGTAAAAATTTCCTTGGGTCAGGGATAATGGTTTTGTCAGCAAAACTATTTTAATAGACCAAACTGGATGCTCTAACACAGCAGCAAAGTATGTGATCCAGTGCATCTCCAACATTTCATTTTTGTTAGTTACTGTATTAGGCTAGGTACAATGAATGTTAACCCTTTTCTCTAGGTATGTCCTTACATAGTAATGTCAGTAGTGCATTTTTTGTAGGAATTGTAAAAAATTATATAGCAATGTTGTTATTTCATAGAGCAATAACACACGCATGGGTGTGGGTAATGCTGGATTCACCCACGGTTGGTGTGGTTTGGTCATGAGGGCGAAGCCCGAGTGGCCAAACAAAAACAACCGTGGGTAAATCCAGCATTACCCACACCCAGAAGTGGGTTATTGCTATTATACAATGACATTATTTAAGAAAAAAAATACTTACTTTTCTTAAATAATGGCATTGTGTAATGCCTCCTTGCTACCCTTCTGCAGCTGTCTGGTATTCTGTGGCAGTTCTGATGGGATGCACATGCATATGCTTATGCAGTACATCAGAGCTGTGGGTGGAAGCAATGGAGAAAGCAAGATCTCCGTTGCTTTTTACAAGCTGTCTCTCTATGTTAAAGGAGTTTAACATAGCGAGACAGCTTTTAAAAAAGCAATGGAGAATCTCCGTTGCTTTTTTTAAAGCTATCTCGCTATGTTAAACCCATTTAACATAGCGAGACAGCTTTAAAAAAAGCAATGGAGAAAGGAAGATCTCCGTTACTTTTTTTAAAGCTGTCTCACTATGTTAAACTCCTTTAACGTAGCGAGACAGTGCCTAAACAGCAATGGAGATCTTACATTCTCCATTGCTGTAAAAAAAGATTTATACTAATGAAAAAAGTCCGGGTGACTGGACCTTTTTCCATTAGTATAAGTCTGATTTACAACGTGCATGCTGACCAATCAGCGTGCACGTTTTGGAATATTAATGGGGGGGGGGTCATTGTATAATGGTAAGTAATGCAAATGCTAGAACCAAAATCCTCACAATAATCAGAGAATAGGACATGTAACCTCAGATTAGCATTTCAGGAAATAGCTAAGACATTGGAATCATACATTAGTATTCCATTATGGCTAAGTAACATTAGCACAAGGAATTTAGGATCACTTCTATATAAACCATTAAAGGCACATGCCAGTATATAAAGCAAGGTGCTTTGTGAGGTATACAATAATGTATCTTTGCATGTACTGCTTTAGTGAAGTGCATTTTAGTCCACTGTACTAGTTAAAAAATTCGACAATCTAAAGTTAAAATTTTAAACTTCTCTAAAATTTAATAATTTCATTCTACAAGGATGAAAAAAACATTAAAGCACTACTGTTTTATAACCTTTTCACAGAACATTTAAGGTAATTTATTTATAAACAATACAGTTCTGCCTACTTTGAGTGGAAATTTACTTCTGATATATTCCCCATAATGGCCACTCTTCATATCCTTTATCTGCTGCATTAACCTGCAGCTCCAAGATTTGTTGGTACATTTACTCTGAAAAAAGAAAAATATATATTAATGAAGAGTTTTCCTCAAGTGGATTAGTTTATGTTTGAACAAGTGATTCAGAATCATGCCAGCATTTAAAACAAATCCAGAGAAAATATTATTATGAAGTGTCAGACTGTGCAAACATCTGCTAAGACTGTAATGTAGTCAGGTGTGTAATGCACTAGTTTCAAGTCTGCTTTATTTATGCAGTTCTTGATTTACTCTCCAGAAGTGTGCCTGCTGTTTCAGACAAACATGAATTTATTAACATTTTATAAGCACCAGGTGTCCCTTTGCTCATGAATGCATCTTCTTCTCTTTCTCTTTCTCTCTCTCTCTCTCTCTCTCTCTCTCTCTCTCTCTCTGTTTCTCTCTCTCTCTGCATTAAAGTTCTACTGAATTTTATTGAACTGGTAGAAAAAGGCATTAAAATCTGAGCTGCACTGTATTCCAACTTATTCAAAAAGAGAATGAGAAAAATGACTGTAAACCTCCTTAATACCTGTTTTTCTGAAAAGAGTTAATCAAACAGCAGTAATTGAAGGTGGAATTAGATAGCTATTCCATTCGTCAAGCCTAGATTGTTTGATTGGACATTCACTTGTGATATTTTTTTGAGAAGAGGAAATTGATTTACACTTTACCTTCTTGTGATATGTAGAACAATTTTGTCATTTATTATGGTTATTACTGATGGCTAAGTGACGTTCTAAAAGCAGAAAGCAAAGAAAATCACCTCTTTATAAGAGCAAGGCGCAAAGGACATATTTTATGGTGATCTGTGTTTTTAGTGGTTTTAGTTAGTTTGGTGAGGTATACATTTCTATTCATGATGTTGAAAATGTAGACCTTGCAAAGATATAAGCTATTCAATACAGCATAGTGCTTTGTACATTTTTATACCACCATATTTGTAACTAGTGCTATGGGTGAGTCAGTACTTATTGCAATATCTGGTCATTTGCACATACTGGAAGAGTGTTACATTGCAACACTGAACAGCTTAAATTACAGTTATACATTTTAGTTTGAAAAGAGTCAGTTGAAAGCCCATTTAGAATTTTCATCATCTAAGTCATACACATTTTTCCAACATCTGTCATTACTGTAATCATATATTATAATTTTCTTTGTTATTTTACTATCATGTGAAGTTTGTAAGTCAACTGTAGCAAAAATTTAATATCTGCATAGACCTCATAATTTTGTTAGGCATATTTGATATTAATAAACAATTTTAAAGGTAAATCAGTAACACATATTTTTTCTAAATATGCACTGATAAGTTTATCTATTTATATTAAAATATCAATTTATGAATTATCATTTAATGCACAGCTAAGGAGATGGACCTATGAGATGACTGTTAGCCATGACATACCTATAGTCAGTCACAATGATAAATATGTTTAAACAAGAGACTTAACTGAAAACAAGCTTTCTGACTAAAGAACATATATACTAAAGTGTGAAACATTATGCTTTCCTTTTCTCCATTGGAGGAGAACATATTAATACCTTTTTTTAAACACTTCTCTTTCAATAAATCTGTTTCTATCAGTCAATTTCCTTGAAGTGTAGAAGTATGTGTCTGTGAATACTGTTTCACTGAAATTTAAAAATTTCAAACTACATATAAATACATATATATATATATATATATATAGAGAGAGAGAGAGAGAGAGATTGTGTGCAAATGTGTGTGCACACACGTGTGGTTGCATGTACATATATTCACGATATCCATATATAGTTGCCAAACACTGCCATTACTTTCTGGGAGGTTGACATGCAGCAGGAAGTGGGAATCTTACCTTTCCCTTATGTTCTGGAAACTTTAAAGTTGACATAAATATGTAGAGGGGAGTGGGAAGTGCAGACTCCCACATGGAGGGATGGGGGCAAATCCCTAGTAAAAATAATAATAATAACAGTTTTCTCTCTTTTTTTTTTGACAATGTGTGTTTTGATCTAAAAAGATTGATATATTCCTATTCAGAGATGTTGTCTTTCATAAAGTGATATCATGAGGTGCTGATTGGTACTGAGGTTGTAGGGTTGGTACAAAAGTTAAGGTGTTTATTTCATACACACAAGGTACAGGGTTTGATTCTCACCTTTAAAAGGGAAATTGACTAAACTTAATATGACCCACATGGACAGTTTGCCTAGTACCTAACTAATCACAAATACTTTGGACCAGATAGTCCATATGTCCACTAGGGGTGCAAATATGCCAGACCAGGTACTCACAAACATATGAGAATGTAGTAGCCACCATCATCCATCCAAATGTAATGCCTTCTTTGGTAATGTCAGACCTCAGAGCTATTGCCTTCATAATAAAAATCAGTTATTTAACCCTGGCTAACCTTGTTACATTTAGGAACTATTCTAAGGTAAACTTTTTAAATACTAATTGATAACCTGTGCTCCTCTGAACCCTGAGAACACAGATCCCTATGTAGAATTTTTCACAGAAATCCTGCACAATCATGTCAATAAATACAAAGAAACAGCTGTGCCGACCAGGAAAAAGCAATGAGCTAACTCAAAAAACAAATGCCCCTGGAAGAATGTAAACATAAACAGGTAGGAAATGCTATGCCCTGCTTAATAAAAAGACACTCTCATCAATTAAAGCAAACAAGAGGAAAAATTAAATCTACTACACCAAATTTGTAGTAAATATAGCTTCCCAGGCCAAAGACTGCCAAAAGGTTTTCTGTAGCTATGTCTTCTTTAGCCATGTCCAAAACCTCAAAGGCAACACTCAGCAGTGTGCAGAACTAATTGTAAATGGAGTCACCTACCCAGAGCTAGAAGATATAGCAAATCTGCTGGCCAACAAATTCCCCCCCCCCCACCCTGCCTCCCCAGCTGACCCCAGGAAATGCCATTAAACAGCCTCCCCTGCTATCACTAGGGAGCAGTTCCTAGATGTACTCTCTAAGGCAAAAAACACTGCATCAATGGGCCCAGATAACATCCCAGGATGCCTCCTAAATAGCCTGAAACATAATCTTTTGGGGCAACTGAACTCATTGCTGAGCCATAGTCTTTAGGCAGCCTTTGTGCCACACAAATGGAGAACTGCAGGTGTCATCCATCTGCCTAAGTGCGGGCCATTAATAGACCCAAGAACTAGAGGGCCATAAGTCTTGACTAGTCTTACATGCAAAGACATGGAAAGAATTATCATGGAAGTGATTAATAAGGATGAACAAAATCATCAATCACTGGATCCAACCCAGTTTGGTTTTGTCAAAGGCAGATCATTCCTACTTAACTTCGTGGACTTCTTTGAGAAGGTCACCTAAGCAATAGATGAGGGCAAAATGGTGCATACTGCCTATCTTGATCCAGCTAATGCATTTGATACAATATCCCACTTGGGCATTGTAAACAAACTCATGGATATAGGCATCAACTTATGTGCTGCACACTGTAAAGCCACCTGACTGTCACATAGGGCCCAGTAAGTTAGAATAGGAGATACCACCTCTACCGCCTCCACAGCTGGTGACTCATGGAGTTCCAAAAGGCTTTGTGCTGAGTCCACTGCTTTTTGGCATCTACTTCTCTTAAGTTAAGGCCAATGTCAAGGGTTTCTTGAAGACCAAATTTGCAGATGATTGCAAACAAGGAGCAGTCATAGATTAAAGAAACTAACATCCTACAGGAAGGACTAACACAGATAAATGGCTGATGTCAAAGCCATGGCTTAAAATTCAGTGCCAAGAAATGTACAATAATAGCCTTTGGGAAGTCAGCCACCCTAAGGTGTAGTCATGCTCCTTCATTTCTGAAGGTTGCAAAATCTCTTCTTTCATATTTCTGTGCTTTCTTGATATAGTACGGCCTTTTGTTTTTTTCTGAAAGCTATCTGTGCCTGTTTTTGCAATAATGAAATTTAGCCCTACAAAAAGTTTTCCCTCGTTTTTGTTAGAAAATAAATCGTCTGGATATCCATTAACCCTCCAAGTAGTTATTAGATATACCACTCCTAATTTCCAATTTTTTTTTGTTCATTGTTAATGCATAGCCATTACAGCCTGCCAACTTCTTGCATAATCCTTTTAGAATGTTAAACTTTATCTGGCTCCGGTAAGATTATCTGTCATAAGAATGTTTTTACAGATTAACCAACTTTATTGAACATCAGTAACTCCAACTTACAATTCAACACAGTGGTAAACAAAAAGGAATATATATATATATATATATATATATATATATATATATATATATATATAAGTGAAAACTATAGTATGAAAATGCTACAATTTTATAACAAATACTGAGTCAAGTTAAACTACTTTTAATATAAAGAAATTGTTCAACATCCTTTGCAATAACATGTAAATACAGAGCCTAGCCCTTCATTTTATAAGTGCAACCATTGCATAAAATGCAGTTACATTGTTTAAGTTGTGTTTGACCTATGTTTCTAAAACAGAAGACATGCAATTTATTCAAATATACCTGCATATTTTCAGCTTTTAAAGGCAGACTTTTTTTAAGCACTATTTTTTTATATATGTCTAATGTAAGTATGAAATGTTAATGGTGTTGGAGGAAGCATTTTACATTAGACATATATAAAAAAATAGTGCTTAAAAAATAATAAGCAAGTGAAACAACAATTTTACATACGGCCCATTCTCTCCCATACACACATACACACACACACACACACACACACACACACACACACACACACACACACACACACACACACACACACACAGTCTCCTCTTCTTTCATACACACATTCACTCACACAAGATCAGTCTCACTCTGTCTCTCTTTCGATCTCTTTCTCACACACAGTCTCCTCTACTTACATACATGCATTCAGTCCCATATCACTCTTGCTTTCTCTCTCACTGTCTAATCTCTCTCACACACACACACACACACACACACACACACACACACACACACACACACACACACACACACACACACAGTCTCTCTGCTTTCATACACACATTCACTCACACAAGATCGGTTTCACCCTCTTTCTCAATCTCTCACAGTTTCCAACTGCTTTCATACATGGTTCATAGGTTCATAGATTAGTACTACGCTAACTGCCCTTGCGAGCCATTTTAAGCCTAGCCAATTATCCCTTGTGAGACTCAAACCCTGCACCTTGTGTTTGTAAGGCAAACACCTTAACCATTAGGCCACCCTCCCAACCCCTGGTCCATGCATTCACTCACACTAGTTCACTCTCACTCCCTCTCAATCTCTCTCTCTCACACACACAGTCTCCTCTGCTTTCATACACACATTCACTCACACAAGATCGGTTTCACCCTCTTTCTCAATCTCTCACAGTTTCCAGCTGCTTTCATACATGCATTCACTCACACTAGTTCACTCTCACTCCCTCTCGATCTCTTTCTCTCACACACACAGTCTCCTCTGCTTACATACATGCATTCAGTCACATCACTCTCGCTTTCTCTCTCACTCTCTCAATCTATCACGCACAGTCTCTCTTTCATGCACACATGCAGACAGAAACATAAACACACCCTTTTCTGTTTTGCTTGATCAATTGCTCTCTCTCTTTGTCTCACTCTCATACATGCATGCACTCTCACATACATGCATTATTTTTTTTTCTTTTTTTCTTTTACACTCACTAAACAGCAAAAGCACTGCTTAGTGAGTGTAAAATAATGGCTCACTCACTCTCACTTTCATTGACATGCACACATACACTCAAACACAGTCATAAACACACACACACACACACACACACACACACACACACACACACACACACACACACCTACCTAATTTTTTTCGTTGTCTTCTTTTTTATATTTTACACTCACTAAACAGCAAAAGAGTTGCTTAGCGAGTGTAAAATAAAGGCGGCCATTCCGTTTTCTCAGTCTGAGCTCCTCTGTGGCTTGATATGGTGCCATGAAGCGGTGGACTCATTTTTCTCAGCAAACATTACTTGTACATTAATACCATGCTGGAGAATGCTCGTTCTCCTATCAGGGTACAGATGTACAGTTTGCCCATTGTCTAAGACAGCATAAAGTCTTGTAAGATTTGTATTTGCATGAGGTTTACCAGTATAAATATTTAGGTACTATAATTTCTAATCATTAGCTCCAGTGGGTATGCTTGTAAAGATATCTTCAAGTAGAAACATATATTATAGTCCATTTATACAAGATATTTATAAGACCTTACATGGAGCATAATAACTTTTCTGCATTTACTTAAAGAAGGATTTAGCAAAAACAGAAAGAAATCAAAGAATGTTTATAGAGAAGATTTGTGGTTTATTTAGCATTAATAATTCTGATAGACTTAAAATATTGAATTCAATTTCATTACAGTTTAGATAATATGGGGCAACATGATTCTTACCTATAAGTCTTTTAGCAGTGCTAAATTCAGATCTCTGTTTAATTTGGAGTTGCAGAATCTACCTCAGTATTTAAAGCACAAGGGTTTAAACTTTAGAGTTGGTATCAATAGGATTAAGTTAAGTTAGGATAAAATTTCATCACTCAGTATTTACCAGCTTCTGTAAAATCCTCATTTAATGTTGATCTTGTTAAGATAAATCTGGACTTCTGGGCTGGATCAGAGGCTTTCAACCCACTTTTTATGGAACCTGTGTTCCTAGAAGGCATTAGGGCCAAAACACAGATCTTGAATGTATGAACCTATAGACTATGAGCATGCATATCCAAATCACTGACTGCTGGATCTACTCTTAGGGGATGTGTGCTGCTGCTGAGTTAATTCCTTAGGGTTCAGGCACCCTGGCAGAGAAGCATTTCACTGTGGTAGAGTCGGCTGGGGACGCATGGCTGAAGTGACAGTGAGCTTCAGAAAAATATATCTGTTTCAAATTCCCTGTGAACAAAGAGAAGCACACACTGCCATACCCACAGTTTTAATAACCAAGTACATGGTGGCAGAAGAAGTAATGAGTGTTGTTCTCAGTGCAGAGTACATGCTTATGTAATTACAACATGTAAAAATGTGCTAAAGCATGGAAAAAAATCTTACATGCCACTGTAGTCACATTTAGGCTACAGTATGCATTTTAGGTATTGTTCCCTAGACAATGTAAAGGGGGTAATGGTCTACACACACTGATTATAAAGGTACCGCCCATTTTGCACTGCATTTTTACTGCCACTGACATGCCCACTGACCAGCCTGCTGCTGATGCCTGCCATACTTCCTGCTGTCTCGTACTGCCTTCTGGGCCATGGACATTATCTTCCCCCTGTGCATTTGGTTATTGAAGTTGTGAGCATGGCACTGCATTCTTCTCTTTGCCCACAAGGAATTTGCAACAGCCATATTTCTTTCTCATTTTAGCCATGTTTCCCCAACCAAATGTATCACAGGGAAATGTCTCACTGCCTAGGTGCCTGAACCCCTACTAAATGTATACTTTTGTATTTATCAGTTCCAGTGACTACACGTAGCCAAGGAAATGGAGAAGATCATAATGATTTCATAGAAAAAAAATAATTGTGAAGAATTTCAAAAGCTAATCTTGTCAAGGAAAGGTGGCCATATACGATTCAACTTAAAAGACTTTATATAGAGTAACTTAGCAGAGAGCTGGTTGTATATTTAGCTATTTTTTCCAATAAATGATATAAAGGAGAAAGGCTCCAGAATACTAGAAGGTAGCAAATGTGGCTTGTCCGTAGGAGCAATATAAAGGGTGAAAGCTATCAACCTTTTAATTATATCTCATTTATGCTAATAATTATCAAATTTGATGTTCTACCCAAAATGGCAACTGAGTAGAATCCCCAGACAGAACTCTAGAAGGAAAATCAAATACAACTGAAAAGCCTTCTAATCCCTCCCCATACCCTAACTCTTCCTCTCAGGAAACAGCTACCCTCCTGAATAAACACTTTATCTCTTCCATCCAAAATCTGGTAACCTCTAAGCCAAACTCTACTTCGACACCCACCCCTCCAAGTCCCACTAACACAATTTTTTTTCTTTTGAGCCAGTTCCCATTACTTACATCAACTCTCTACTATTCAAGCTAAAACCTTGCTCTCCTTCCACTGACAATCTATCTCCTACATTCCTCATACTTGCTGCTGACTCAATTGCCTATCTTATATCTTTACTAATGAATTGATCTATTCTGGAATTAACTGCCCCCACCCTTTAGAAATCTTTCTTCACTATCCCTCTTCATAAAGGTGGAAACTCCACTGACCCCTCAAACTACCGACCCTTTTTCATTCTGTCCCCCCTCTCCAAGATATTAGAAAAATGTATTCACTCACAGTTTCTTAATCCCCTCCTCACACACCACTTATTTACCCCTACCCAACATGGATTTTGTCCTCACCACAGTACCACCACTGCCCTCCTCTCCTTCACTCATATCATTGCAGAGGCCCAAGACAACAATAAACTCATTTCCTGTCTCTTTCTAGATCTCTCCAAAGCCTTCGATACTGTCTCTTATCCTCTACTACTACTATCCAAACTCGCAAATCTCCACCTATCCCCCTCCGCACTTGCCTGGTTTAATAGTTACCTATCTGGCAGGGAACAATCTGTCAAATGGCTCTCATCCTCCTCACCTTTCCTTCCCATCTCCACTGGTGTTCCCCAAGGCTCCATCTTGGGACCCCTTTTGCTTAACATCTTCACCAATGATCTGTACACCTCATGCAAAGAATCCTCCTTTATTCATTATGCCAACGACTCCACACTTATATCCATCTCAAATAACATTCATGAACTACACTCCCTGACCCAACAGGCCCTACTATCCACTGAACAATGGCTCTCTCACAACCTATTGATCCTAAATCCCAAAAAGACCAAACTCTTACTTTTCCTTCCCCGTTCTCTTTCTCATCACAAAACCTCCTTTTTTATTACATCTTCTAACAATACACTATCCAACCTGACACCCACACAAAAGTCCTAGGAGTCATTATCGATGACAAACTAAAGTTCAACCTACACATACTTCAATGTATAAAAAAAACCTAGAAACTAGGTCTGCTATATCGGAACAAAAAATTCCTAACCCCTGAATCTAGACTTACCCTGGGCCAGACACTCCTCCTCCCCTCCCTCTTATATGCTGCCCCACTTCTTACCAATATCCAGGCCTCCACTCTAAACAAACTGCAACAGAGTTACCATAAAATAGCCAGATTCATTACTAACTCCCCATACAACTCACACCACTGCATTTCTTTAAGCTCTCTTCAATGGCTTGAACTTCCCCAATTTCTACTATCTTATCAGTTTCATATGCTACACTCTATTCTTTATAAACCCTCCTTCTGTCCATCTTTATCTTCCTTAGTCTCCATCTATATCCCATACCGGACCCTCCGTACTTCTAACCAACAATTACTCTATATCTACCACCCAAAAAGGCCAGTAGGCAAACTACTCTATAAACACTCCCTTGCCCATGCTTGGAACAAACTTCCCCTTGGCTTACGTTCAATCTCCCACACCTCACACTTTAAAAATTAACTAAAAGCTTATTTTCTCAATTCCAGAACCTGCCCTTGCCATGACCCTACCCAGTCTTCCTTCCCTTTATGTACCCTCAAAAGGACCATACTTAGTACCTCATTACACCTCTCTCTCCAATGTGTCTACTATGCATTTGCATAATTTTATACAAACAAAAAATGTTTATTGTTGACCTATTGAACTATATCAGTGTAAAATTGCTACTTATCTTCTTTTTAATGCAACTTTAACTTTATGCATGTAACCCAACATATGTGAATATTTTTCCTATAACTGCTATTATATCAATATTGTTTAAAATTGTACTTGTTTAAAATGTACTACTGGAGCTTTTCTCCTCGGGTCTCCACTGAAAATGGGCCATAAGCCCAGCTGGACAAACCCGGTTAACAAATGTCAATAAATAAATAAATAGAATAAAATAAGTAAAATTGTTTCTGTTCTTCAAATAGCAAATGTCTTCCATATGAAAAAGAAGTTAAGAATTATAGAATTACATGCAAACAACTTTGGAGAGAGATTGAAAGAAAATTAAATCAATTCTTCTACTGTCTTTATGTTGAACAAAAGGAAATGAATTCTTCCAAATCTCCACAGCATGAAAAATCTATAAAAAGACTGAAGCAAAATTATAATTTCTATTTAAAGTAATCATTTAAGATATATCTGTTTCAAATTTAAATGGACATTCCCCTGGATTCTCTATGCCTTGCACAGAGTGCAAGAATGGTGCAGGAGCACTAGCAGGCAATATGTCTGCCATGTGATCGAGGAACAGCCTGCAGTGGTGTGCACGAGCACTCTTGCACTAGTCCTGCACAGACTAAGCCCCTATATGCAAATCACCCCATTTGCATGAGAAATCCATGCAAATTAGGTGATTTTGCATTCCAGGAAGCTTGCAACTGGCCGTGCAAGACTAGTGCAATCTGCAGAAATGTACTCGGTTAGTAACCGAGTGCATTTCTGCAAACTCCAAAACGGAGCTGTGACAGCTCTAAATAAAGGCTGCATATCAGTTAGTAAGCATGCCAATGGCCACGTATAAGGCCACTGGCATTGCAAACAGGAAAAAAAATAAATCAACTTTTATTTTTTTTTTTAGCCAATCTTGGCTGTTTAAGCGTAGGGCAGCGGCATGCAAACGGGATCAGGGGAAAAAAATAAAATAGACCTAAAATAAGCATTCTAACTAAAATCCCTATTTTGCCATGCAAGTCAATGGCAGGCAGAAGACAACATGGCCCAGTGAGTAGTGGTTGCTAAGGGGGGAGGCTCAGTGTGAGAAATGTAACTATGCATTAGCAGGCAATCCTATGCAAATGAGGGGAATGATAGTGAATGCCAGTTTTCCCCAGCATGATAGTCAGGTCCCAACAGTGTAAGAGTAGCAATAGCATGGTGCAAACCTAGAAGTTAGGTGACATCATGGGGGGTGTCAGGCATACTGTAAGTGAGTTGGAGCCCTGTGGCTCGGGTTTGCTCCTAGCTTAGCACAGCTAAGCTAGGGGGTGTGTCTGAATCTGCCTAGCACTCTTTACATTGCCTAAGCAGGTGTGCACACTGCACACTGGGTTTTAAAGGAAGAAACATAGAGTTAAACCAGGAAATAGCACTGTGCACATTTGAGCACTCTGTTTGTGCGGCACACCCTGAGCTTAAACAGGAAGGCAATGGGAAGGGAAAACAGCAGTAGGAAGGTAATCAATGAGAACTAGCATAGCTGGCAGGTGAAATGTATCAGAAACAGCCAATTACACAGGCAGCAGACCAGCCCAGCCCAGAACACTACTATAAACTATGCAAACACCTTCCCCTCTAGTTTTTCCCACACTCAACACAACTGTTGTAAACAAGCGGGGAACTTTTAACACACACAACAGCAAAATGATAGGGGCTGTAATAGCTATCATACAACAACTTGTGGAAGAGGCTGAGGGTGGTGAGGATGTGAATGCTGTCGACCAACCCACAGTGAGGAGACAGAGAAGAGTGTACAGACCCAGGGTAACCTACCAGGGGCTACATGAACTGGAGATAGTGGAGCACTATGGAGTGGACAGGGACCTCCTACAGCAAATTGTTGAGCTGTGCCAGCCACGCCTCACACACAGTACTAAAAGAGGTACCCATCCCAGTGGATACCAAGGTGTGTGTACGCCTAAGAATACTAGCTACAGGTACCTTCCAAAGGTCGACTGGGGATATGATGGGGATCTCACAGGCATTAGCATCCAGGCTACTCCACCAGTTCCTGGGTGCCATGTCAGCACATGTCAGTGAGCACGTATATTTCCCCAACACCCATGAGGCATTGGCCAGCAATATGCAACTGTTCCACCAAATAGCAGAATACCCTGAGGTAGTGGGTGCTATAGACTGCATGTACATACACATCAAAGCACCACTCGGTGAGTGGGGTAGGGTCTACATCAACCGCAAGGTCTTCCCCTCCATCAACTGCCAGGTTGTGTGTGATGCCCAGGCCATAATAATGAATGTGTGTGCTGGCTGCCCTGGAAGCTATCATGATTCCCACATCTGGCATCTGACACAGGTGTACCAGAAATTTGCCAATGAGGACATCCCTCATGGTCACCTAGTGGGGGATGCTGGATATGCACTGTAGCTGTGGCTGATAACACCCATCAGAAATGCACACACACCCGGACAAGAACTCCATAATGAGGCACATGCACAGACCAGAATTATAGTAGAGCATGTGTTTGGGATGGTGAAGTCACAGTTCCGGTGCCTGGACACATCTAGTGGAGCCTTGCAGTACACACCAGCTTCATGTACCCAAATTGTCCTCATATGTGCCATGTTACACAATATAATCCTGTGGAAACAGCTGCAGCAGGAACAGCGCATGGCAGAGCCACACAGCCCCCCACCATTGTCAAGGCCTGCACAGGCACAGAGTAATTTGGAGGAGGAACAACCTGAGCCTTCCCCAGTAGGCAGAACGAGGCATGCCCAGTATGCCCTGGCCTTGGCAAAGAGGCAATGCATAGCACATACACTGACACAGGAGGGACCCAGGGAATAACCCCTCTCTCTGACTCTCACATACAGTAAAAGGGATGCCAAACATTATACTACCTGTGCTCAATCATGTGTAGGGCATGTACTATTTAATTCCAACATAGGCAGCCCTGCAGCACCACCCTCAATACTGGGACACCCACAAGGTAAGTGACTCACACATGCCAGTCGGGGGGGATTCGCATACCCAACAACAGTCACAGCCAGCAGGACAGGTGTAGACAAACACAAACAAATAAGCTGTGCTATGGTATCTGAATGAAACCTAGGGGTAACCTCTCCCCAGGCCTACACAGACAGACTACAGCAGGTCAGGCAGTGGGATTTCTGTTCTGAAGGGTAGGAAGTCAGAAACTAATATGTAGGTAAATAAAGTCTAAGATCTGTAGTACACCTCTAGTCAACATGATAGGTAAGACTACAAAATGAAATGGAGTACCTGACATACCAGTACAGTCATAGCAAATGTGTACAAGTGTCAGGTGTGCCCCCCCCATCCAATGTAGTGATGTAATAACAGTCAGCTGTGCCCCCCAATCCTGTGTAGAAATGTAGGAATAGTCAGGTGTGCCCCCCATCCTACATAGTAATGTAATAACAGTCAGGTGTGCTGCCCAATCCAAATAATAAGCAAGTGAAACAACAATTTTACATACGGCCCATTCTCTCCCATACACACATACACACTATCTTCTGCTTTCACACACACACACACACACACACACACACACACACACACACACACACACACACACACACACAGTCTCCTCTTCTTTCATACACACATTCACTCACACAAGATCAGTCTCACTCTGTCTCTCTTTCGATCTCTTTCTCACACACAGTCTCCTCTACTTACATACATGCATTCAGTCCCATATCACTCTTGCTTTCTCTCTCACTGTCTAATCTCTCACACACACACACACACACACACACACACACACACACACACACACACACACACAGTCTCTCTGCTTTCATACACACATTCACTCACACAAGATCGGTTTCACCCTCTTTCTCAATCTCTCACAGTTTCCAACTGCTTTCATACATGGTTCATAGGTTCATAGATTAGTACTCGCTAACTGCCCTTGAGCCATTTTAAGCCTAGCCAATTATCCCTTGTGAGACTCAAACCCTGCACCTTGTGTTTGTAAGGCAAACACCTTAACCATTAGGCCACCCTCCCAACCCTGGTCCATGCATTCACTCACACTAGTTCACTCTCACTCCCTCTCAATCTCTCTCTCTCACACACACAGTCTCCTCTGCTTTCATACACACATTCACTCACACAAGATCGGTTTCACCCTCTTTCTCAATCTCTCACAGTTTCCAGCTGCTTTCATACATGCATTCACTCACACTAGTCCACTCTCACTCCCCTCTCGATCTCTTTCTCTCACACACACAGTCTCCTCTGCTTACATACATGCATTCAGTCACATCACTCGCTTTCTCTCTCACTCTCTCAATCTATCACGCAGTCTCTCTTTCATGCACACATGCAGACAGAAACATAAACACACCCTTTTCTGTTTTGCTTGATCAATTGCTCTCTCTCTTTGTCTCACTCTCATACATGCATGCACTCTCACATACATGCATTATTTTTTTATTTTTCTTTTACACTCACTAAACAGCAAAAGCACTGCTGAGCAAGTGTAAAATGATGGCTCACTCACTCTCACTTTCATTGACATGCACACATACACTCAAACACAGTCATAAACACACACACACACACACACACACACACACACACACACACACACACACACCTACCTAATTTTTTTCGTTGTCTTCTTTTTTATATTTTACACTCACTAAACAGCAAAAGAGTTGCTTAGCGAGTGTAAAATAAAAAGGCCATTCCGTTTTCTCAGTCTGAGCTCCTCTGTGGCTTGATATGGTGCCATGAAGCGGTGGACTCATTTTTCTCAGCAAACATTACTTGTACATTAATACCATGCTGGAGAATGCTCGTTCTCCTATCAGGGTACAGATGTACAGTTTGCCCATTGTCTAAGACAGCATAAAGTCTTGTAAGATTTGTATTTGCATGAGGTTTACCAGTATAAATATTTAGGTACTATAATTTCTAATCATTAGCTCCAGTGGGTATGCTTGTAAAGATATCTTCAAGTAGAAACATATATTATAGTCCATTTATACAAGATATTTATAAGACCTTACATGGAGCATAATAACTTTTTCTGCATTTACTTAAAGAAGGATTTAGCAAAAACAGAAAGAAATCAAAGAATGTTTATAGAGAAGATTTGTGGTTTATTTAGCATTAATAATTCTGATAGACTTAAAATATTGAATTCAATTTCATTACAGTTTAGATAATATGGGGCAACATGATTCTTACCTATAAGTCTTTTAGCAGTGCTAAATTCAGATCTCTGTTTAATTTGGAGTTGCAGAATCTACCTCAGTATTTAAAGCACAAGGGTTTAAACTTTAGAGTTGGTATCAATAGGATTAAGTTAAGTTAGGATAAAATTTCATCACTCAGTATTTACCAGCTTCTGTAAAATCCTCATTTAATGTTGATCTTGTTAAGATAAATCTGGACTTCTGGGCTGGATCAGAGGCTTTCAACCCACTTTTTATGGAACCTGTGTTCCTAGAAGGCATTAGGGCCAAAACACAGATCTTGAATGTATGAACCTATAGACTATGAGCATGCATATCCAAATCACTGACTGCTGGATCTACTCTTAGGGATGTGTGCTGCTGCTGAGTTAATTCCTTAGGGTTCAGGCACCCTGGCAGAGAAGCATTTCACTGTGGTAGAGTCGGCTGGGGACGCATGGCTGAAGTGACAGTGAGCTTCAGAAAAATATATCTGTTTCAAATTCCTGTGAACAAAGAGAAGCACACACTGCCATACCCACAGTTTTAATAACCAAGTACATGGTGGCAGAAGAAGTAATGAGTGTTGTTCTCAGTGCAGAGTACATGCTTATGTAATTACAACATGTAAAAATGTGCTAAAGCATGGAAAAAAATCTTACATGCCACTGTAGTCACATTTAGGCTACAGTATGCATTTTAGGTATTGTTCCCTAGACAATGTAAAGGGGGTAATGGTCTACACACACTGATTATAAAGGTACCGCCCATTTTGCACTGCATTTTTACTGCCACTGACATGCCCACTGACCAGCCTGCTGCTGATGCCTGCCATACTTCCTGCTGTCTCGTACTGCCTTCTGGGCCATGGACATTATCTTCCCCCTGTGCATTTGGTTATTGAAGTTGTGAGCATGGCACTGCATTCTTCTCTTTGCCCACAAGGAATTTGCAACAGCCATATTTCTTTCTCATTTTAGCCATGTTTCCCCAACCAAATGTATCACAGGGAAATGTCTCACTGCCTAGGTGCCTGAACCCCTACTAAATGTATACTTTTGTATTTATCAGTTCCAGTGACTACACGTAGCCAAGGAAATGGAGAAGATCATAATGATTTCATAGAAAAAAAATAATTGTGAAGAATTTCAAAAGCTAATCTTGTCAAGGAAAGGTGGCCATATACGATTCAACTTAAAAGACTTTATATAGAGTAACTTAGCAGAGAGCTGGTTGTATATTTAGCTATTTTTTCCAATAAATGATATAAAGGAGAAAGGCTCCAGAATACTAGAAGGTAGCAAATGTGGCTTGTCCGTAGGAGCAATATAAAGGGTGAAAGCTATCAACCTTTAATTATATCTCATTTATGCTAATAATTATCAAATTTGATGTTCTACCCAAAATGGCAACTGAGTAGAATCCCCAGACAGAACTCTAGAAGGAAAATCAAATACAACTGAAAAGCCTTCTAATCCCTCCCCATACCCTAACTCTTCCTCTCAGGAAACAGCTACCCTCCTGAATAAACACTTTATCTCTTCCATCCAAAATCTGGTAACCTCTAAGCCAAACTCTACTGACACCCACCTCCAAGTCCCACTAACACAATTTTTTTTCTTTTGAGCCAGTTCCCATTACTTACATCAACTCTCTACTATTCAAGCTAAAACCTTGCTCTCCTTCCACTGACAATCTATCTCCTACATTCCTCATACTTGCTGCTGACTCAATTGCCTATCTTATATCTTTACTAATGAATTGATCTATTCTGGAATTAACTGCCCCCACCCTTTAGAAATCTTTCTTCACTATCCCTCTTCATAAAGGTGGAAACTCCACTGACCCCTCAAACTACCGACCCTTTTTCATTCTGTCCCCCCTCTCCAAGATATTAGAAAAATGTATTCACTCACAGTTTCTTAATCCCCTCCTCACACACCACTTATTTACCCCTACCCAACATGGATTTTGTCCTCACCACAGTACCACCACTGCCCTCCTCTCCTTCACTCATATCATTGCAGAGGCCCAAGACAACAATAAACTCATTTCCTGTCTCTTTCTAGATCTCTCCAAAGCCTTCGATACTGTCTCTTATCCTCTACTACTACTATCCAAACTCGCAAATCTCCACCTATCCCCTAGACTTGCCTGGTTTAATAGTTACCTATCTGGCAGGAACAATCTGTCAAATGGCTCTCATCCTCCTCACCTTTCCTTCCCATCTCCACTGGTGTTCCCCAAGGCTCCATCTTGGGACCCCTTTTGCTTAACATCTTCACCAATGATCTGTACACCTCATGCAAAGAATCCTCCTTTATTCATTATGCCAACGACTCCACACTTATATCCATCTCAAATAACATTCATGAACTACACTCCTGACCCAACAGGCCCTACTATCCACTGAACAATGGCTCTCTCACAACCTATTGATCCTAAATCCCAAAAGACCAAACTCTTACTTTTCCTTCCCCGTTCTCTTTCTCATCACAAAACCTCCTTTTTTATTACATCTTCTAACAATACACTATCCAACCTGACACCCACACAAAAGTCCTAGGAGTCATTATCGATGACAAACTAAAGTTCAACCTACACATACTTCAATGTATAAAAACCTAGAAACTAGGTCTGCTATATCGGAACAAAAAATTCCTAACCCCTGAATCTAGACTTACCCTGGGCCAGACACTCCTCCTCCCCTCCCTCTTATATGCTGCCCCACTTCTTACCAATATCCAGGCCTCCACTCTAAACAAACTGCAACAGAGTTACCATAAAATAGCCAGATTCATTACTAACTCCCCATACAACTCACACCACTGCATTTCTTTAAGCTCTCTTCAATGGCTTGAACTTCCCCAATTTCTACTATCTTATCAGTTTCATATGCTACACTCTATTCTTTATAAACCCTCCTTCTGTCCATCTTTATCTTCCTTAGTCTCCATCTATATCCCATACCGGACCCTCCGTACTTCTAACCAACAATTACTCTATATCTACCACCCAAAAAGGCCAGTAGGCAAACTACTCTATAAACACTCCCTTGCCCATGCTTGGAACAAACTTCCCCTTGGCTTACGTTCAATCTCCCACACCTCACACTTTAAAAATTAACTAAAAGCTTATTTTCTCAATTCCAGAACCTGCCCTTGCCATGACCCTACCCAGTCTTCCTTCCCTTTATGTACCCTCAAAGGTCCATACTTAGTACCTCATTACACCTCTCTCCAATGTGTCTACTATGCATTTGCATAATTTTATACAAACAAAAAATGTTTATTGTTGACCTATTGAACTATATCAATGTAAAATTGCTACTTATCTTCTTTTTAATGCAACTTTAACTTTATGCATGTAACCCAACATATGTGAATATTTTTCCTATAACTGCTATTATATCAATATTGTTTAAAATTGTACTTGTTTAAAATGTACTACTGGAGCTTTTCTCCTCGGGTCTCCACTGAAAATGGGCCATAAGCCCAGCTGGACAAACCCGGTTAACAAATGTCAATAAATAAATAAATAGAATAAAATAAGTAAAATTGTTTCTGTTCTTCAAATAGCAAATGTCTTCCATATGAAAAAGAAGTTAAGAATTATAGAATTACATGCAAACAACTTTGGAGAGAGATTGAAAGAAAATTAAATCAATTATTCTACTGTCTTTATGTTGAACAAAAGGAAATGAATTCTTCCAAATCTCCACAGCATGAAAAATCTATAAAAAGACTGAAGCAAAATTATAATTTCTATTTAAAGTAATCATTTAAGATATATCTGTTTCAAATTTAAATGGACATTCCCTGATTCTCTATGCCTTGCACAGAGTGCAAGAATGGTGCAGGAGCACTAGCAGGCAATATGTCTGCCATGTGATCGAGGAACAGCCTGCAGTGGTGTGCACGAGCACTCTTGCACTAGTCCTGCACAGACTAAGCCCTATATGCAAATCACCCCATTTGCAGAAATCCATGCAAATTAGGTGATTTTGCATTCAGGAAGCTTGCAACTGGCGTGCAAGACTAGTGCAATCTGCAGAAATGTACTCGGTTAGTAACCGAGTGCATTTCTGCAAACTCAAACGGAGCTGTGACAGCTCTAAATAAAGGCTGCATATCAGTTAGTAAGCATGCCAATGGCCACGTATAAGGCCACTGGCATTGCAAACAGGAAAAAAAATAAATCAACTTTTATTTTTTTTTTTAGCCAATCTTGGCTGTTTAAGCGTAGGGCAGCGGCATGCAAACGGGATCAGGGGAAAAAAATAAAATAGACCTAAAATAAGCATTCTAACTAAAATCCCTATTTTGCCATGCAAGTCAATGGCAGGCAGAAGACAACATGGCCCAGTGAGTAGTGGTTGCTAAGGGGGGAGGCTCAGTGTGAGAAATGTAACTATGCATTAGCAGGCAATCCTATGCAAATGAGGGGAATGATAGTGAATGCCAGTTTTCCCCAGCATGATAGTCAGGTCCCAACAGTGTAAGAGTAGCAATAGCATGGTGCAAACCTAGAAGTTAGGTGACATCATGGGGGGTGTCAGGCATACTGTAAGTGAGTTGGAGCCCTGTGGCTCGGGTTTGCTCCTAGCTTAGCACAGCTAAGCTAGGGGGTGTGTCTGAATCTGCCTAGCACTCTTTACATTGCCTAAGCAGGTGTGCACACTGCACACTGGGTTTTAAAGGAAGAAACATAGAGTTAAACCAGGAAATAGCACTGTGCACATTTGAGCACTCTGTTTGTGCGGCACACCCTGAGCTTAAACAGGAAGGCAATGGGAAGGGAAACAGCAGTAGGAAGGTAATCAATGAGAACTAGCATAGCTGGCAGGTGAAATGTATCAGAAACAGCCAATTACACAGGCAGCAGACCAGCCCAGCCCAGAACACTACTATAAACTATGCAAACACCTTCCCCTCTAGTTTTTCCCACACTCAACACAACTGTTGTAAACAAGCGGGGAACTTTTAACACACACAACAGCAAAATGATAGGGGCTGTAATAGCTATCATACAACAACTTGTGGAAGAGGCTGAGGGTGGTGAGGATGTGAATGCTGTCGACCAACCCACAGTGAGGAGACAGAGAAGAGTGTACAGACCCAGGGTAACCTACCAGGGGCTACATGAACTGGAGATAGTGGAGCACTATGGAGTGGACAGGGACCTCCTACAGCAAATTGTTGAGCTGTGCCAGCCACGCCTCACACACAGTACTAAAAGAGGTACCCATCCCAGTGGATACCAAGGTGTGTGTACGCCTAAGAATACTAGCTACAGGTACCTTCCAAAGGTCGACTGGGGATATGATGGGGATCTCACAGGCATTAGCATCCAGGCTACTCCACCAGTTCCTGGGTGCCATGTCAGCACATGTCAGTGAGCACGTATATTTCCCCAACACCCATGAGGCATTGGCCAGCAATATGCAACTGTTCCACCAAATAGCAGAATACCCTGAGGTAGTGGGTGCTATAGACTGCATGTACATACACATCAAAGCACCACTCGGTGAGTGGGGTAGGGTCTACATCAACCGCAAGGTCTTCCCCTCCATCAACTGCCAGGTTGTGTGTGATGCCCAGGGCATAATAATGAATGTGTGTGTGCTGGCTGCCCTGGAAGCTATCATGATTCCCACATCTGGCATCTGACACAGGTGTACCAGAGATTTGCCAATGGGGACATCCCCTCATGGTCACCTAGTGGGGGATGCTGGATATGCACTGTAGCTGTGGCTGATAACACCCATCAGAAATGCACACACACCCGGACAAGAACTCCATAATGAGGCACATGCACAGACCAGAATTATAGTAGAGCATGTGTTTGGGATGGTGAAGTCACAGTTCCGGTGCCTGGACACATCTAGTGGAGCCTTGCAGTACACACCAGCTTCATGTACCCAAATTGTCCTCATATGTGCCATGTTACACAATATAATCCTGTGGAAACAGCTGCAGCAGGAACAGCGCATGGCAGAGCCACACAGCCCCCCACCATTGTCAAGGCCTGCACAGGCACAGAGTAATTTGGAGGAGGAACAACCTGAGCCTTCCCCAGTAGGCAGAACGAGGCATGCCCAGTATGCCCTGGCCTTGGCAAAGAGGCAATGCATAGCACATACACTGACACAGGAGGGACCCAGGAATAACCCCTCTCTCTGACTCTCACATACAGTAAAAGGGATGCCAAACATTATACTACCTGTGCTCAATCATGTGTAGGGCATGTACTATTTAATTCCAACATAGGCAGCCCTGCAGCACCACCCTCAATACTGGGACACCCACAAGGTAAGTGACTCACACATGCCAGTCGGGGATTCGTGATACCCAACAACAGTCACAGCCAGCAGGACAGGTGTAGACAAACACAAACAAATAAGCTGTGCTATGGTATCTGAATGAAACCTAGGGGTAACCTCTCCCCAGGCCTACACAGACAGACTACAGCAGGTCAGGCAGTGGGATTTCTGTTCTGAAGGGTAGGAAGTCAGAAACTAATATGTAGGTAAATAAAGTCTAAGATCTGTAGTACACCTCTAGTCAACATGATAGGTAAGACTACAAAATGAAATGGAGTACCTGACATACCAGTACAGTCATAGCAAATGTGTACAAGTGTCAGGTGTGCCCCCCCCATCCAATGTAGTGATGTAATAACAGTCAGCTGTGCCCCCCAATCCTGTGTAGAAATGTAGGAATAGTCAGGTGTGCCCCCCATCCTACATAGTAATGTAATAACAGTCAGGTGTGCTGCCCAATCCTGTGTAGAAATGTAGAAATAGTCAGGTGTGCCCCCCATCCTACGTAGAAATGTAGTAAAAATCAGGTGTGCCCCATCCTGTGTAGAAATATAGAAATAGTCAGGTGTGCCCCCCCATCCTATGCAGAAATATAGTAACAGTCAATGTCAAATGATCGACGGATACCCTGTAGACACATCATGGTACCTGTAGGTGTACAACACAAAGGTCAGCACTGCAGTACAAACTACCTGGACTCGATCCACACATTCGATACAGACGGGCATACTGGGCATGCTCACAGTCTTAAACACATGAAGGCCATGTCTGCAAACACCAATGGACCAGACATATCTGTCAGTCGCAGATGTTAATGCAGACACTCCTCAGTATGCACTACTCAGGCTTTGCGCACACAGTGGATAGGAATACAGACATATATGTAAGGACAACACACTATAATATACCAAAGGTAGACTTACATAGATGTGTGGAAGAGGGTGACTGTGACAAGGAGCCATCCAGGCCTGTCCCACCCAGCACACAGCCAAAGTGCCAAAACCACATGAGGTTCAGATGTCACTCACTGCAGATACTAGCCACTGGTATCTGTCAGCATTACAGACTATGTGGTGCATGTGCCAGCTGTGCAATATGACTGTACAAGGAAGTAGTCACCTAGCAGCTGTATACACGTACCTGTGAAACATGACCCTGTGTGTGCTCGCATGTGGTGTGTCAACTTCTAGATGCATGGGTTATGGCCCATGCACACACACTGCCCACCCCATAGCCTACTATGGCAAGGCTGCTGAGGTCATCCACTGTGAAAAACACCTTTGGGAGGGTTGTAGCCTAGTAATCTCCGTGGTGCATCCCATAACTGTGTATTGCCATAGTGTGATAAACTAGTTAGTTAGGAATTCCCATCTCAGACATGACAAGTGTGTGTGTGTCTGTCTGTCTCTGTCTGGTAGAGATCAATGCTTTTTAGGGTAGTCACACTCCCTACAATGGAAATGCTGTACTTTGGTAAGGCTGCTGATGTCATCCTCCTAGAAATACAACTCTGGGAAGGTTCTAGCCCAGTAATCTCCGTAGCACGTGCCATTACTGTGTACTGCTGTAGTATGATAAATTAGTTATATAGGAGTTCTAATCCCAGACTTGGCAAGTGTCTGTCTGTGTAGAGAGCAATGCTTTTTAGGCTAGTCACACTCCCTATAATTCAAATGCTCTACTTTGGTAAGGCTGCTGATGTCATCCACCTAGAAATATAACTCTGGGAAGGTTGTAGTCCAGTAATCTCCATCGTGCATCCTATAACGGTATACTGCTGTAGTATGATAAATCAGTTAGGTAGGAGTTCTAATCCCAGACTTGACAAGTGTATGTGTGTTTGACTCTGTCTGTGTGGAGTGCAATGCTTTTTAGGGTAGTTACACTCATACAATTTGAATGGTCTACATTGGTAAGGCTGCTGATGTCATCCACCTAGAAATATACCTCTGGGAAGGGTGCAGCCTAGTAATCTCCATAGCATGTGCCATAACTGTGTACTGTTGTAGTATGATATAGACCTCTGTTAGGGGTTCTATACCCGCACATGTTGGTTGTGGATGTTTTGTGTATTTCAATGTCTGATAGGGAGCAATGAATTTTAGCCTATCCACACTCACTACAATTCCAGTGCCCTATTTTAGCAATCCTGCTGATGTCATTCATTGTAAAATACACCTTTGGGGAAGGGGTTCTCCAGTAATACCCATGGTGTGCCCTGTAACAGCGTCATGCTGTAGTGTGATATAGACATCTGTTGGGAGTTCTATACCCCACATGTCAGTTGTGGATGTTTTGTGTGTGTTTCAATGTCTGTGTAGGGAGCAATGCATTTTACCCTAGCCATACTCACTACAATTCCTATGCCCTACTTTATCAATCCTGCTGATGTCATCCAATGTAAAATATACCTTTGGGGAAGGAGTATTCCGGTTCCGTTCTATAACTACGTAGTGCTGTAGTATAATAAACTAGTTAGGTAGGAGTTCTTATCCCATAAATGACAGGTGTGTGTGTGTGTGTGTGTGTGTGTGTGTGTGTGTGTGTGTGTGTGTGTGTGTGTGTGTGTGTGTGTCTGTGTGTGTGTGTGTGTGTGTGTGTGTGTGTGTGTGTGTGTGTGTGTGTAAAACATGTATCTTGTGTGGAGGGGGTATGAGTGTGTAACATCTGGGCCCAATGTGGAATGGGTTTTGCAAATTTCTTAAATGGTGGTCCTAGTATATTTCACAATGTCCACTGTACAGGGATAACAGATGTGAAATAGCCAAGAGGCTGGGGTGCAAATCCATACCCATAGATAGTTAGCAACCCTAGTATTACCCAGAGAACACTTCCAGCCCATGTCTCATACACACACACACACACACACACACACACACACACACACACACACACTTGCCTAGGCAACAGCATATTGCCCACTGATAGTAACTATGGAATAATTGCAGTGGGCTGCAGAGGGCATGGCACCCTGTCCATCTGTCCAACAGGCACAAACATGCAGACAGTACACCTTTCCCTTGTTCTCCACTGGACATCTGCACCACCTGTGGTGCCATCAAATGTGACCCACAAAGGACATACCATGCCTGAAAACATGCCTTGTATGGCCAGATGCCACTGACACCAGGGAATTCTATTAGCATGCTATCAATGTAGGTGCAGGGTAAACCTGCTGTCCATTACCACTTCCCACCACATGAGGCCAGGTCTGGCACATCTGATGATAATCTGTGTACACAACATGGACCAGACACCCCAGGTAGAGTTCCACATGTCACTGTACATGCATGTGGGAGGTATGCACATCACAGACACCGTTCATGTCATGGATGAAGGTACACATACATGGCAAGCAATGTAAAGCATTGGCCACATGTAATAGTCACTCAGGTGAATGGATGGTGATTACAATACCCACCTGTGTGGGCAACTCCAGAAATGACACCCCTGAGCCACAATGCAGACCATTGCCATGTGGCCTGCTGCCAAGGTATACCCATCACCTAGCCGTGTATAGCCAAATAGCACAGTTGACCACTACACACCTGTGAATTAATGCACCCATGCATGTCAGTACTGGCACTGTGTGTGTGTGTGTGTGTGTGTGTGTGTGTGTGTGTGTGTGTGTGTGTGTGTGTGTGTGTGTGTGTGTGTGTCTGTGTGTTGTATGATGCATATGATCACATTCACACTCACTACAACACCCATTGGTATACTGAAGCATGCTGCCTGATGTCAGACAACTCCCCATACCCTTTGCCCGTATAACCTCCATATGACCCCTGTGGTGCATGTGATATCTGCACAGTAATGTGTTGTGACAATCTCACTACTGATGAGTTGTATTCCTGGCCCTGCCAAGTGTGGCAATGTGTGTGCATCCCTGTGAGAATGTGGCTGTGTTGACGCTGACACCTGTTCATATGGGCAGGCATGGGTACTACACCTAGCACATAGCTACCATATCCCTGTTGCAGATGTCACTTACCATTACATATACGTTCTTGGGATCCCCATCATGTAACCTATGTGGTGCATCCAATAACCGCATGGACATGTGATAGCACTGCATACTCATCGGGAGTTTGATAACCTGTACTGGTAGGTCTGTGACACAGACGTGTAAGTTTTATTCTCCCACCCCACCCTGGCTTTTCTGTGCCTCTGTCTTCCCCTCTTACTCCCTCTCTGGTGGATGTGGAGACCTACACCTGCTTTGCTTAGGCAAGCTTTGCTTAGGCAGCATCATATGTATTTGAAGTGATGCTCAGGATCAGCTGATGGTCTCTACATGAATTGCAGCCCTCCTCTAGCTGATTGCATGTGGAACAGCTGTGGTAACATTCCCATAGCCAATTGCATGGAAACACACACCAATATCTAGGAACATCATGTTCCTGTAGGGTCTTTCATTCACTGTGAGCAGGAACTTGATCTGTTGTTTGGCAAACAGCATCTCTGATGGATTGGGGTATACCTCTAACAACATACACTGTGGAAGCAAGCCAACACACAGGAGGGAAGTGTGCCTGACCTGACTACAGACTGTAAGTGCTGCTATACTGTATTTGGAGTAGTGTTGGTTTAACTGGGTGTGTGTGGCTATGGCTGTCCTACATGTTTACATACCTGCCATGTCAGTGCTATGTTAATGAGGAAAAACCCATCTGTAGGGCCATCTGCAGACTGGCCAGTGTGTGTGTGCCTTTTGTTTCAGGTGTTACCCACTGAGCACCTATCTGTGAACTGCAGAAGGTAGTGTGAGGGTTGAGTCTGTAGATGGTGACAGCTGTGAGAGTTACTGACTTCATATCCCTCATAGGATATATGGTGCAACACACCCTGTTACAACAGTAACTGTATGAGGTTATCACAGCAACATATTACTATTGGCCCTGTGTATGTGCCTCCAGCCACAACCCTGACAACCTTAGTACATATGCCATGCAGTAAGGGATGCATATGTACTGCACACCATAATTAGTGACATCATATCTGGTAATAAACCAGTAAGATATCAGACTGCTATACATGTAATGTATAGTAGGGGTTACATTTGATGACATAACCTGGAAATTCTGTGGTTGTGTGTACAGTACTGAGGTCTGTGTACTTATGGTGATTGTCGGCAGTGTGTCTATTAATATGTACCTTGGCCTGTGTACAGACTGTGGTAGATGTCATTGTTCTTGGTCCTGTTCTATCTGATGTTACATGCTGCTCCACTGTCTGTTACCCTATCAGCTTACATGTTTGTAAGGCCATATACGCACATATCCCATACCACAGACAGGCAGTGGACCACACTGTGTAGCGGCCCAGTATATGTAGGGTTAGTTTGTAGGTGGCACATATGAGGTTGGTGTTGAACAGATAGTCCATATACTGTAATAATATGCTAGCATGCCATACATAGCTGTGGCTGTGTTCACATTGGTTGTGGTGATGCACTTATACACAGGTGTATGTTACTTTGTGCCATGGCATGCCTGTACAGCCTGCTATGCCACACAGACCGTACTGTTTGTCAGTGTGCTTGTGATGATGTCATTTGTGCCTCGTTATGTAACAGTTACATCCCAGTGTGTCAACTGAGGTCTTTACCCCCTAGGGATTGTCTACAGAGTGTAGATAGAGGCTGCTGAACTATACACCTGCATTACTTACCGTTGATTGTTTGGTATCCTGTGGCCCAGTTTGTCTTTGCTATTGTACTACTTGATGGCCTTGGCCTGGACAGCAACATTTGTTAACATTTCCAAACTACTGTATTAGTATACCTGTTTCACAATTGCATTACTCAGCTGATATGGATGTCCATGTCTAAACAGCTATATGACATGGCATATACATCTATAATAGTACACAATTAAAGGTTTCCCATTTATGCACACCTGTGTGTGGTGTTATAGCCTTCGATATCCCTGGGTATATGTTGCAGGCAATGAAAGTTATTTGTATGGGAGGCTCATACAGTCTCCAGTTGGTAAGGTGGTAACTGTAGGAATAGTGGCTGTTCCATATTGTCTGCATGTACTACATATGTAACTTCATGTACATATCTCTGTGTGTGTATGTGCAGTTTTATATATATATATATATATATATATATATATATATATATATATATATATATA
This sequence comes from Protopterus annectens, assembly GCF_019279795.1. Taxonomy (NCBI): domain Eukaryota; kingdom Metazoa; phylum Chordata; order Ceratodontiformes; family Protopteridae; genus Protopterus; species Protopterus annectens. The sequence goes on along the minus strand of NC_056741.1, from coordinate 569,730,101 downwards.
GATATATGTATGTATACATATATCTGTATATCTGTATCTGCATATATGTGTCTGTGTATATGTATCCTAGGGATGCCCATGTCACGTCTGGTCCTGGTTATAGGATCTGAAACACTTGGTAGTGTACTGCAGGGGGTGCGTGTTTGGCTGTGGGGGGTATACCTATTCGTACAAGACGTATATTGTTTGGGCCCTCCTGCTGACATATATATATATATATATATATATATATATATATATATATATATATATATATATAAAACCTGCCGTATATATCTAGACGTATAGATGTAGACATACATATCTATAGCTGTAGGCATTTGCATGTATATATGTTCATATATATATATATATATATATATATATATATATATATATATATATACATATACATATATACATATATTGATACATTGTATTTGTTTAGATATTAATATTTATACACACACACACATATCTAAATGTTGGAATATATTCTCTGTACTGTTTAATGACTGGGCTGGATGATATGTTTTTGAAAACATGAGGGTTATGTATATCTAGCATGGCTTATTGGTAAATCACTTTGTCTATGGTGTGCAGGGTCCTGGGTTCGAGCCTTGCAGAGGCTGTTTATTTTGTTGCTGGGCAGAACACGGGCTGTTGGGTACAGAGTGATTAAGGCACTTTAAAACAGTTGTAAGCGGGTTTGCTAGGAGGTAAGCACTGCTAACTTCCGGTTACATTTTCTCATACTCTGTTAGCTTCTGTATTGCTTATTGCTTAACCTGTGTAGGCATTGCTTACCCCCACGAAAACAGGCTTAAACCCACTTACTGCTGCTTAAAAGTGCTTACTCCCACTTACCCCCGTGCTAATTTCTTTAAAATAAAAGAAAAAGGGGTTGATAGGAAAGTGGTGTAAAAAGGGGCACAAATAGGGAAAGACAGTAGGACAAATAGCCAGGAATGTGCAGGAAGGGTATAGGGAAAGTCCATAGCGGCCCATTTCTTCTACAGCAACAGCTGTGCATATACACTGAATTTGGAGGTAGATTTAGACACTCAAACCCCTGGGAGAGGGGTGGGGACAACAATAATAAGTTGTGATGCCAATTAGACCAGATTACATGTGCCCAGTGAACACGTGTGTGAAATGGACAGCTATGTACTGGGTGAGATTTTTTTGTGGGAACAGATTGCCCTTTTTTCTTTTTTTTCAGGTGAGAGTGGGATGTTGGGGAGGGGAAGTAGGTATATTTGGGGAGGTAGGTTGGCAGGTTAACAGACAAGACAAACAAGACACATACAGGGGTATTATATGACACATGTGGAGGGGTAAACACCTTGATGGGGAGAGGTGTTGGGATATCGGAAGCCCACAAGCCCCCTAGTGCTAACAGTAGGACTGAGGTCCCCAACCATGGGCAGTCACCACTGCACCTTCACAGCTCCGACGGTGGCTGTGCTGGGAGGCTGAGTCGCAGAGCCAGGCTGACTCTCTAATCGTGACACACAATCCTCGAGCTGGTGTAGAAGATCACCAACCTGCTGGTCAATCGCTCTATGCACCATGGCCCCGACCTAGTGACAGATGACAGGTGCCTGTCTATGCCCACTCCTGAGGGGGGGGAGCCATCCCCTGAGGTGGTTCCACCCAAAGGTGGTGCAGGGCCAACAGACAGGGAGGTCCGGGTTGGGCCTCAGACATGCTGGTGTCCGGTGCCACATCCAGCTGAGGTGGGGCAGGTGTGTCCATTGGGACCGGCCTTCCCAAGCATGCTATAGTGTTTATATTTCATCATCATATATGGGTTAGTAATAGTCAACACATTCCAAGGTTAGGTATAACAGCATGCATAGATATTCCCATTAACCCAGACACCAGATATGGAACAGCTGCATAGCAAACAGAACACATGCATATATGGGACCACAGTGGTAATACGAACAGCATGCAGGTACGTTGATGGCACCATGCCACCAATGTTGGGATAATTCAATATAGCACATATGGTTGGGAGGATGGCTTAATGGCTAAGGTGTTTTCCTTACAAACACAAGGTGCAGGGTTTGATTCTCACAAGGGATAATTGGCTAGGCTTAAAATGGCTTGCAAGGGCAGTTAGCTTAGTACTGAACCATGAACATGCATAGGAACCATTATAATATTTATCAAACAATTGGACATTATCAGAGTCATTACATACCAGTTGGGGTGGATATGTTGATTATTGTTGGAGATATGGTGGGGGGGAGAGAAATATGTCAATTAACAACAAGTATATCCCTGTAGTCTATATTACTTTCCTAGTCAGTGCTGTTATCTGTACCTTACAAGTCTTACTACCCTACTCTGTAGCCTTAGTTTTGACAGTGATATGGCTGTTGTCAACATTACACATGAACCGGTTTTACCTGCAGTATACACGTCTTACCTGGTATATCTGTGGAGGGAATGTTTGTTAACACTAACTAACTGTTTCTACACATACTCCCAGATTCTGGGTTGCTGTTTTGCACATAGCTATCCAACTCTTTCTGCACAGACTCTGGCCACATGTTAACCACATGCTGGTGTGCCAGGGCATATCTAGAATATTGCCCTCTTCCACCTGACACACACATATACATGCTTTCCTACACAGTTATATTATGCAGCACAGTGTGAGTGACAGTGACCAGTGATACTTTATTATTCAGAGAAACTGCAACACTCACAATTCCCTACAATACCAGAGTGATCAGTACCAATACAGGTTATAATGTCTGTATTTCTCAGCAAGCACAGTGTGAGTGACAGTGACCAGTGATACTTTATTATTCAGAGAAACTGCAACACTCACAATTCCCTACAATACCAGAGTGAACAGTACCAATACAGGCTATAATGGTCTGTATTTCTCAGCACCGAGTTCATATCCAACGTACACATGGGAGAAATGTTTGTTAGCACTACCTAGCTGTTGACACACAAAGTTCTAGATTACACATTAGTATTATGCACATACATATCACACTGTTACTGTACATACTCTGGTCACAGCTTGAGAACATGGGAGTGTAGATAGGACATACTTGAAATATTACTCTCCTAACAGTTTCAGTGGTTGCTACAGTGACAGGTGTGTTATCATGATGTTTGACAATCCCTTGTATACCTTGTTTGCTGGCTAAACATCTGGGATCATCCCACAGACATTCCAGGTGGACAGGGCCATATGGGCACATATACTGGACATTCTGGCCTCATCTGTACAGTTGTGGAGTATGAATCTGTATGTAGCCTAATTCCACTCCCAGGATTCGGACCATGGCTGTGTCTGCTACAACTTAAACACTGTCCATCACAGTTATGTCTGCTATATAGATATTGCTGTATATCTCCTATCTGTTTTCTGTCTTATTAATCCCCTGTGCTTTTGCATTCTGACCTTGTGTTACAACACTCATATACAGATTTCCTAGACAGTTATATGTTGTAGGACAGTGTGGGCGACAGTAATGTGCAATACCTCATTATTCAGAACAACTGCATATCATTCTTGTATTTCTGGGCACAGTGTTGGTATCTAACAGACCTGTGTGGGAGGAGTGTTTATTAGCACTACTTGAATGTTCCCACACACAGTACCAGATTCCACATTACTATTATGCACATGCATCTCACTCTGTTACTGTACACACTCTGACCACAGCTTGACAAGTTGGGGTGTAAATGGGACATACGTGTCTTCTTAGTCACATAAGGTATTGGGGAGGTGCTAGTGTGCCAGCTTTGTCTTCATAGCTGTGTGTCAAGCAGTTATATTTCCTGTTTGCTGCCTATACATCTGGGATCATCCCACTGATTTCCCAAGGGGACAGGTTGATAGGCAACAGATATGGACCAGTTTAATAGACATTCTGGACACATCTGTACAGTTGTGGGGTATGATTCTCTATGCAGACTACTACTACTGGCAGGATTCAAACTGTGGCTATGTGCACTAAAAAAAACAACCATTCACATCTCAGTTGCATGTGCCATTCGTTTTTTGTTGTCTGTATTTTCCCTGTTTACTGTCTATGTGTCTCTCAGTTGTACTAAATGGCCTCTGGGGATTATACCTGTCATATACAGGCATTCCTACACATTCAATTTATGGTGCACAGTGTGGGTAACAGTGCTTAATACTACAGTACTATTACATGATTGCATATCTACATTACTGTATGATACCAGGATATACACATGCAGTCCAACAGGTAAACCTGCTTTAACAGGCTATTACACTTTTATTGACTTACAAACAATATGAGACTCTTCCTGCCATATTCTCTAGTGTATGCAGTACTTGCCTTGAACAATGCAGGTTTTATACATGCAATTAATTTACTACTACTTTTATTTTTATTTTCAATAACAGTAAATGTGTGAGTATTACTGACCTGCCTCGCATCGCAACCTTTCTAGGCGACTGATGTGGGCCTCCTGGTTCATGGCCTGCTCACTTGCAGCTGTGGAGGACATAAGGGGAATATTTAGCCATGCCTATCCATGATATACCTGAGCTGGCAATTATTACACACATACTGGGTGATACTTACACATGACTGGAACACCCCCTGCCTCTCTAGCCTCTTGGAGCCACTCCTCCAAGAGGTCCCCCTTATGCCGCTTCAGGTCGGCATAATGGTGCCTGACCTGCTCACCAGTTTGGGGTATGCCAGTGTCACTGGTGAGGTCACGGGCGAGATGGTCCCAGGCCTCCACCTTATATTGGGAGCCCTGGTACTGGCCCTGCAGCAGTCTCTGGTCTTTAACTAGGAGTCCTGCCATGGCCTGGGACTCTTGGATGTACCAGTTCTGTGCCTGAAAGTACACACCTTCTCCCCTTACTGTCATAGTGCCTGCAAGGGAAAGCTACAACCAGTTATGAGATATATTCCCACCTCTTGGGTTTAAGTAGGGCCGATTTCCCGCACTTTTTCGTGATTGGCCGGTTTTGAAAAGGCTAAGCTATGGGCAAACCCGCTTACCTAAGGTTGGCATTGTTTAAAGGTCTATACCACTGGGCACAATGAGTTAGCTGATCTACACATTGCTTACACCTCCTAAGTTGGCCTGTGCAATGCTTAGCATTGCGTACATTAGACTTTGCATTATATTTCCTTTTTGGCATTGATTTCTTATTCATTACATCTTATATATCTGCCTGGTATCCACAATTAATGTGTATGTACACTTTATGGGGTCCTTGTGTTTTATTGGGAACTTCAACACTCTATTACAATTACACCTCACTTCTGGGCTTACTGCTGTACTCCAGTTCACATATTTATGTTATGTAGTGGGTTATGGAAATTATGACGGTATACTGATTCCTTTCACAGGTTCAGTTTGGTTTTACTATGGTGAGGACTTGTTTGCTGATACCTCAGTCTTCTGCACTTCTATGATGGCTTGGTGGTTAACTACTGCAACTATGGTGTATAGGGTCCTGGGTTCAAGACCAGCATGGCTGTTTATTTTGTTGATGGGCAGAACAAGGGCATTAGATACAGAGTGATTAAGGCACTTTTAAGCATTTGTAAGTGGGTGTGCGTGGGTTTGCATGATGGTATGCACTGTTAACCTGCCGTTACATCTGCTTACAGAGAGTTAGCTTTAGAATTGCTTAACCAATGTAGGTATTTCTTACTGCCATGCAAACAGGGTTACAATCTCTTACTAGTGCTTAAATATGCTTAATACTGCTTATTGGTGCTTAAACCTGCTTACTAGTGCCTTATTCATTATGACACTGACACCTCACATGTGCATTTACTGCAGTACTCCAGTTCATAAAAATATGCTATTTAGTGGGTTATGTGACATAAATATTACTCATAACGTGCTTTGCCATGGAAAATGGAATCTGCTGCAGTGGGACTCAAACCGGGAATTCCTGCTCGTAAGACGAAAGCTCTGCCCACTACACTATTGCTGTGCTGCTTCCTTTGCATATATCTTCCTTGTTATCCTCTTCAGCCATTTAAGCTGTATTAACTGTAGCTAAACGGTGGGCACACCCACGCATCTACGGCTAGCTTTAATGGGATTTGTAAAAAAAAAATAAACGGTTAGTTCTTTTATTTATGTGTGCTTTTGTTGCTGTTGTACACATGGGGACTGTTGGTGGGGATATGCGGACACCTATGAGTGGTCTCGCTCATTTCTGACCCCTTTCTGCTGTTCTTCATTGTGGAGGCATGTATATTCTGAGAGTTCTGTTCTCAGACACACCCCCCTGCACTCTTACAAGCTCTGTGTAAGCCTAGGAGCTCAGGCAGCACACCTCATTATTATGCATGGCGCACTACTGTCCTGCTCCTAAACGGCCGCCTCCATGCAGAACTAAGCTAGTTTTTCACAGAGGAATAGTGAATCCGGGGGATTATCCAGGACAACTGTTTAAGCAAACAGAACTGCCAGAATTTATGATCCAAAAATAACAAAATTAAGGAAACAGAAACATCCTTGATAAACGTTGATGGAAGGTTACAGGATGAAGGCTATCATACAGAATGTTTCTTGAAATAAAATACTTGGGTAACTGAAAAACTAAATAATATAAACGACAGAGAAATATATAACTTTAGAATATATGCTATTCCAGAAAAGACAGAAAAAAGAACTCTGATAAATTGTATTACCATAATGACTACAAAAGTGCTTAATCTACAATGCTACTTTTGTCTTCTTTTCATAGACTATTATATCTGGTTTACTTGCATCTATTTTCTGAACTGTTGGTAATAGGTAATCTCATGTGATATAAACTTTATTATTCTCTATAATGCATTGTGGCTCATGTTTGCAATATTTCTCAGCTACTTTAATATTGTAATAGTTGCACAATCCCTAATACAACAGTCTTGACATATTATTATGCCTTTAAGTACACAAACCCTCTGCCATTAGTGTATTACACCCAGCAACAATGTGTATGTCTGTTTCCAGTTCTGTTTTACAGAACCTGCATTTATTTGTCTGTTTCTCCCACATACTGAATGGACTTTGTAAACCAATGTGTATGTAGCCCACTATTGTGGGCCACTAATATTAACTTTCATCTTGTATTTTAAATATACCTCTCCTTAATCGTTCCTGTGCCAAATTCTGATTGACACAAGGTTGCTCCATCAGTTTTCTGTACTTGCAACCATATTTATACCTTTTCCACATTTCTTGCCTTCTCATCTGATCATTCACCTTATATTCTTTCTTTTGCTTTTTGCCACATGCAGTTGCTGCCTGATTTTTGTCTGCTTCTGATATGGTTTCCATTCCTCCTTGACACTGATATGTTTTCTGCTAAAATAAGCACGGAAGTCATCTTAGATTTGTTCTCTTTATGTTTTAAAGTTTTCACCATGTTTAGAGGTGAGGTCAACAGATATGTATTCAGTCCTATGATTACAGATCTACACATGTAATCCATTTCAAGGAGGTCCATATCTCCTTCAGAATATGGAATATATAATCTCGGTACACACTGATTTGTATATAACATTTTGCATATGCACGAAGGCACGCTGCTATCTAAATGGTCACAAACCAGGAGCAAGTGCAAGGGGCATGTGTCAGCAGTGTCTGCACATGAAACATGCCCCTTCACTCTGAACATGCCGTACGGCACTTTCTGACACAGATGAGTGTCAATCTATATAATATTAGCACCTGCCTCTAATATTACATAGTAAACGAGTGTCTGCAAACACTAAAATGTAAACAGCTAACATGTCAGTGTCCACAGACACTGAAAAAAAAATAAAAAACGCAAACACCTAGAAGGCAGCAGTTTTCAAGTGCACAACCCCAAATGTATGCACTCTTACTCTACATGCATGGAAGCAGTAGGGCAAGAGGAAAGGAATAGAAAATAAAAAAAATGTAATTTATTTTTCCATTAAATAAATCCAAAGTTTAAGCGGTGCACAGCTTGTTTGCGTAGCATGCAGCAATGCTTAGACTGGTTGAAATCCTGAAAATGATAGACAAGTGCTACTGTGATAGAAAACATCAAGATGCTGTAGCATAGTGGTACTGTTATGGTATAGAATGTAGAACATGCTCACTTTGAATCCCTTCTCTGCCAAATGATTTAATAAACTTTTAAGGAATCTGAATGATAGATGTCAGTCATATGGCTCATGAATTGCACAGTAGGGGTGGGAATATGTAAAATATAAATGTAAAATAATTTATAAATTGAATGTAAAAATAAATATATTTAAGCAATGCTTTGCTAGTGTAAGTATTGCTTACATGCTGTCAGCTCTGCTTAGCTGGTGTAAGCATTGATATGCAGATTTGCATGGAGCTAAGCATAGTGCAGCATATTAAAACTGGCCAATCAAGAAAAAGTGTGGGAGAAATGCCCTATTTAAACTGCACAGGTGGGAATACAGCCATAACCATTTAGGATTGCACACAACAGGACCAAATTGTCTGGCACTGGTGAAGGTATGCACTTCCGAGTGCACTGTTGTGGCATCCAGGAGTCCAGGGTCATGGCTGGGCTCCAAGTTGAAAACCATGATGGCAGGCTGCTGCAGAGCCAGTACCAGGGCTCACAGTACAAAGTGGAGGCCTGGGAAAAGCTTGCATGTGATCTCTTCAGTGACACTGGCATAACCCAGACTGGTGAGCAAGTACGTCATCACCATAATGATCTGAAGTGGAGGAGGGGTGCACTCTTGGACCAGTGGATCCAAGAAGCCTGAGTGCAGGGTGTCCCACCTGTCTGTAAGTATGCAGTCTTATGTATGTCTAAGTATGGAAAAAGTTCAACCTGTGACTGTGCAGGTGTGATTAATGTGTGATGTCTCTCCATACAGCTGCTGTGGAGAGGTCCCAGAATGTTGAGGCTCATGCTCAGTGACTGGCCCAGCTGCATTGGCAGTATGGTGAGTACAGAATCCCCCCTACTATTAGCAGTAAGAAATTAAAATTATAGTAATGGTAGTACTGCCTGTATATATAACTGTGCATTAAAAGTCAGGAATAAAAGCCTGTGTCAGGCTGCCAGCTTTACAATGGAGTATTCCCAGCTGCAGTGTAATATAGATATCAGTAGCAAACAAGGTACAACATGCAGGAGAGGAATATTAAAATATGTATGAGTGTGCCTGAGTGAACCTGCCAAGAAAGTGTCATGTAAGGGCTACTGTAACAATTAGAAATGAAAAGTATTCCCCTGTGCAGATCATGCAGGAATAGTAATTGTGGATTTCTGAACCATACACAGATATGTATGTCAAAACTAATAAAGGTGTTCCCAAAAACTGGTGTGTGCCATCTCACTTGTACCTGATAAATAGAAATGTGTATGTCCTGTAGAATGCATTAACTGAGGTGAACTGATTTAGCACTGCTTATCTGCATACTTTAAAATGGGCATGTCAAATAACTGGAAAAAAGTAAAAGTACATATTCCCATCAGAATGTGTTTTACTTGTTTGCCTGCCACCATTGTCCTGTGTTAACCTATCAATTTCAGCTGTATGTAGCTGTGAATGTACTGAAAATGTATAAGGCTAACAGGTGCAGACTTAAAACCTACACTGTGTACTCAGGAATGTAAATTGCAGTATGTAGTTGTAAAACAGTCAAATGGGCAATCCAGCTAATGTGCACATGTTTCACAAACAGTGACACCAATGTCTGTTGTGTATGCATAATTTGTACTGAAAATGTGAAACAAATAATGCAACGCCATAAAAAAAGTACTGTGCACAAAAATATTTACTAGATAGAAATATCACAAGCAAAGCACAACATCTCTGCAGTAGCTCAGTCTGACAAGGATTAGGTCTGTAGTTCAGTTTTGCATACACAGTATGGTTCGAATCCAGTGACCGCCACTAACATCTCAGTCTGGTAATACAGTTGTAAACTGCAATCCGAATAGAAAAAATAATGTACTGCAACACATACATTTTCCATATAGGGCACACAGGTAAAGAAATCTGAATAGAAATACTACTATGATGTGTACAACTATGAAAGGTGTACAATTCCTGTGTTGATCAGCCCAAGTCCTACAAATAGATGCAAGCTAGACATCCACACTCTATAGTCTGGCCCAGACAAGCCCCTCAAATGTCACGCTGTCATGGATAGTTTCCCCAGTTGCCAAGAAACCTGCACACAAGAGAATGTCACAGTAGATGTATGTGAAAGGCACAACACACACTCCATGGCCTGCAACTAATATGTGAATCTGAAATATGTGTAGAAACTGCAATTTAATGTGCACAGAGTTCATCTGCACAGACCCACAGGTAAAGAAATTGGTATAGAAACAGGTCTGATGTGTATAACTAAAATAAGGGTACAATTGCTCTGTTGATAGCTACAGCTGTTGGTGTGCTGTAGCAACCCCATGGCCCAGGTACAGTGTAAGTGTGGTCAGAATGTAGACTAGTGAATAGTAGTGTACTGACAAATATACTTGATAGCAGTTGTCAATTGAATCTGTTCCCTTCTCCCACCACTCAACTGATCCAAACATCACACTGAAACCAACATGGGTATGTTCCTAAACAAATCTCTACTGTTGGGACCATTGTTCCATTTGGTTTATCATTGTTTAAACTGTGTACATACTAATATTCCCTGTTGAATAATCATTTTATTGCCTGTCTGACATACCACTAACTGTCATGCTGTTGCAACCCTGAATGCCATTCCATATATGCATGGGTTCTGTTTGCTATGGCACTGTTATAATTGCACTATTTTGGGTAAATGGGAATATTCATGCATGTTATTTTGACTAATGTTGTAATGTGTTGAGCATGACTAGCCAATATTCATTATTAATTTCCACACCATAGCACATATGGGAAGGCAGATCCCAGTGGATCTGCCTCTCCCACCCCACCTGGCTGCAGCACCAGGTCCCAGCACATCTAGGACCCAACCCACACCTCCCTCATCTGCTGGTTTATACCACCCTTGGGTGGAACCACGGCAAGGGATGGGGCTGGCCCCTGCACATGTTGGCATGGTGAGGACGTTGTCATCTGGGACCAGGTCTGTGGCATGGTGCGCAGTGTCCTCCAGAAGGAGCTGGATGATCACCTGAGCCACCTTGGGGCTGTGAAGGAGTAGTTGTGAATGCCATCGGGTGGGGACATCAGTGCCATTACTACCATCAGGGGGGCTCATAAGCATCAGATTCCCAAACACCTTCCCCATCAAGGTGTTACACCCCCATGTGTCATACACCGCCCCTGTCTGTTGTCTTGTCTGTCTTGTCTGTCTGCAAACTGAACCTTTCCTATCAAACATCTCTCACCACACTTACCAATAATCCTTCCTTAACATCCCACTCTCACCTTAAAAAAAGGGCATCTGACCCACAAAAAATCATGTCCCATACATAGCTCTTCATTTCACCCAGAGACATGTACCTAACACACAATCTAACCCTACCAATCATCTGTATTGTATGATGCCCACACACCTCCCTGTAGGGTGTGGGGCTCCAAATTCTAAATTACCCTCATTGTTGCTGCCAAAGAAATGCAGAACTATGGTCCTTTCCTACACCTGTCCTGCACATCCCTACTTGTTTCTCCTCTTGTTTGTCCCCCCACTTACCCCAATTTCACCACTTTCCTATCTCCCCTTTTTCTTTTCTTTATTTGAAATTAGCGTTGGTTTAAACGGCCGTAAGTGAAGCTAAGCTCACATAAGCATCGCTTAGCTCCACGCAAACCTGCTTACAACAGCTTTAAAGTGCCTTAATTACTCTGTCTCCAACAGCCACTGTTCTGTCCAGCAACAAAATAAGCAACCCTTGCAAGGCTTAAACCCAGGACCCTGCACACTACAGTCAAATTGATTTACTACTCAGCCATTTCAGATGCAAATAAATCTGATGTTTTGTCAAACATATCATCCAGCACAGTCATTCAAAAGTAGGGGAAATGTATTTATATATGTAGATGCATGTATGTATGCACACACACACACACACACACACACACACACACACACACACACATATATATATATATATATATATATATATATATATATATATATAAATATATATATATATATATACACACACATATATATATATATATATATATATACATATATATATATATATATATATATATATGTGTGTGTATGTATATATATATATATATATATATATATATATATATATATATGTGTGTGTGTGTGTGTGTGTAAAGATATATATATATATATATATATATATATATATATATATATATATATATATATATATATGTATACACAAAAAATAAATATATGACCAAAGTCACCATTAATGGGGGTGAAGGGGCCCAAAATAAGTACCTCTTGTAATCATTGATATCATCCCCTCCTCCACAGCTGAACAGATCTTTCTTGCAACACAATAACCAACACTTACAAGTCTCGTACCCAGGACCCTACACTTCATAGCCACAAATTAACAGTAACCCATCTCAGCTGTACGATGTCATGATGATTATCAATAACATATCACGCAGGACAGTCTGTGTACCATAGGGAATGTACAATGTGGAAGCAGTAAATATTCCAATGATACATATATATATACACACACACACACACACACACACACACACACACACACACACATATATATATATATATATATATATATATATATATATATATATATATATATATATATATACATATGCACATACATATACATATACATATACATATATTACTACTTATAGATATGTATAAGAAGATATATATTTAGAGGGTGCACAGCATATCGATCAGCCAGTATTCCTACAGTTGCCACCTTTTAAAATGGCCATTGTTTGATTCTTTCATACAAAAGACAATTATTGTATGAAACATATACCCACAGACAAGTCAAAGGATATGACATCACACACAAGTTTGCATACATAGAAATGTTTATTTGTGTACTATCTCAGTTGTATATGTCATTTCATATACCAGTTAGATGTCTTAAATACATAATAACTGAGCAATGCAACTCTCAAACAAATCATTTTATACAGTAATCTGAAAGCATAACATATGTTGCTGTCCAGGCCAAGGCCTTCAAGTAGTACAACAGTAAAAAAACACTGGCCTGGAAGATAAGAATCAATCAACACTAATTAATTACGGATGTAGTTCAGCAGCCTCCAATTACACTCTGTACTCAGCCTCTATGGTAAAAATAATTAAGTTGTCACAATGAAAATGTATCTGTTACATAACAATGCTTAACTTAAAACATTACTATCATACTGACAAATAGAACTGTCTGTAAGACAGTAAGCACTAGCCTACCACTATTCCCATGGTCAAATGTATGAAAATGTAAAGCCATATACCTTCATGTGTCATACTACTGATATCCCTCACACGTTGTAACAGCCTAGCTTAAAAATGGTTCATACCCTACCCTTGTAGAATGACTTAAAAGGCTTTATAACAGAGTTACATACACTGACTTCTGGACTGTACAAGGTCACACACGTTTTGTCCAGTTGTTGCCCTCATATATATGGACCTACTCCATAATGTGTGGGAGTCCACAACATCACTGGAATGATATCAGGAATTCAAGCACTAAATAATGATAGGCCACTACTTAAGAACCTCTTACTGCATGACATATGGACAAAGCCTGGTATATAGATGGAGGACAGAGGCTGGAACACAGGGCCATATTTGCAATATTGCTGTTATACACTGTGAAAGTTGCTGGTGTTACAGGATTGGTTGCAACATACCCTTACGCAGGAATATGACATCAGAAACACAAATGGATATAGCCATGTACTGATAGGACTCAACAGAGAGAATGCCACTGATACATCCGAGACAAGACCTGTGTGGTGAACAGACAAAACATAACAGCCAGTCCTCTGGCCATCATGTCGAAAGGCCCACAGTTGAGAGCTATGCACACAGACTGCATTCCATGCAAAACTAGCATGTACACACAAACCTTGTAAAACTAGCAGTATACAATGCACATAACAACAATACTTACACTGTCCATAGGTCTGGAACTTTATACAAATATGTAGTTGGCCTGTGTCTGCAAGTCCTGTTGTAAGAGGTATTGCTACCTGTTGTATGTAACACTGCTGCCCACACAGGAAGGATGTCTTCCATACAGGAAAGGTAAAGGGACAACGCCCACATGATGTAGTAATTTATAGCAGTGGGATGCCATGACAGTGGTAATTGGAAGTACTACACAGCTGGCTGCATGCAATTAGCAAGTGATGAACACTGATTGGTGCAGAGGCCATCTCCTGATCATGAGCATCACCTACAAAATCCATGCTGCAACCTATTCAAAGCAGCTCAATCCCTGTAGTGGAGAGAGAGAGAGAGAGAGAGATAGAGAGAGAGAGAAAACTAAAACTACAAACCAAACCAAAACAAAAGTATATAAAATAAGGGACACATACAAGTGTACCTAGAAGAGACAACGATACTACAACAGGTATGTGAAACATATATGCATGTAATTGAATGTAGTATTTAGTCTGTAATAATGGGATAGATGATGTGGAAAGTTTTATATGTGCCATCAAGACTTGTTGTAATAATGTCCTGCTGAACAACTGCTATGGACATAGCATCTGGCCTTGTGGGCAGTGGGCCATACCTGTCAACTGTGCAGATATGCACTGAATGACAAGATGTAAACCATCATAGTTTGCATTCTGTAAGACATGTATATTAGTGTGGCAAATAGCTGGTGGTGGAAGTAATTAAGTTATGATAGACACATGAGTTTCAGACCCCACCACCTGCAGGACAGTCATGTTAACATGAAATGTATCATGCACAAACATCATAGGTCTGTAATAAGCTTACCTGCAATCTATCCCTATATATACCCACTAATGTTAGGTTGTGTCCACATGTGATAACCGTCTGTTTTGTAGCAAGGAAGAATAGTGCAGCTGTGGAGAAAAGAGAATTAGAGAGTGTGGACCTGATGTCTGAATGCCCTACATGTAGACCTCCAAAGCAGAAATGCAAGCAACCTCTACCCCCTCCACTCACTAACACAACCCAAATGACACACAGACCACAAACTCAGTGTGCCACTCAACCACAGCCCATAAGGCATAACGTATCCAACACTCTAATCATAGGTGGCTCTATAGTCAGGCACACTGATGTTCCACTTACCAGGCTAAACAAGGAGAAAGCTACTGTCAGCTGCCTGTTGGGTGCAAGGATCTGCCACATAACGCATGCACTCAGGTCACTCCACAACAAGTACAAATATGACTCTATCATTGTCCATGCAGGTGTGAATGACCTGAGACGTACCTCCCTGGACTACATGAAAAGAGACATGGAGGAGCTCTATGATCTTGTAGACCAGGCAGGTATGACCATAGCCCTGAGTAGCATCCTGCCATCACCCAGAATGATACCACAGAAGAACGACAAAATGATTGACTTCAACAATTGGCTAAGCTTCTTGTGTCATTCTAAGGGGGTGCAGTATCTTTCTGCCTGGGATGACCTGATCGACAGACCAAGATGCTTTGCCAGAGATGGCCTACACCTGTCGCACTTTGGATTCCGGATACTGGCTAAGGCTCTTGCCACCCCTATAGTGCCTTTTTTAGGCAAAGTTAAAATGACAAATTCACCACCTTAACAGGTACAAGCAAGCAAAATCTGAGGGTAATGCTACACAGTGCTAGAAGTCTAAACCTCAAAATGCATTCACTCGAGGCACTCCTTAAAATGGAGAACATCGACATCTGTGCACTGACAGAGATCTGGTTCAAGGCTCCAGAGAGCACCCCTGCATTACCAGGCTATAATTTATACCACACCTTTCGGCCACCTAACTTGAACCGAAACACTAAAGGCGGAGGTGTGTCCATATTCATTTAGGATATCCACACCTCCAGACTAGTTGCTCAGCATAATGCATCCCAGATTATCCAAGTGCAACTAACTCTGGGCAAGACCGAAAACCAAATTGTAACTTGCTACAGATCCCCCACCATGCCCCAGGATTCCCACTCCTCATTTCTTGATACACTGGAAAATATTAAGTTACAACCCAACATGCTAATAATGGGCAATTTTAGCTACCCCACCATTAACTGGAAAACTACTCATGTACCAACGCTTTTGCTCAATGTTTTCTGGAATTCATAAATTCCAATGCCTTGGATCAACTTATCCACACCCCCACCAGGGGCAGCAATATCCTAGACCTGGTCATTACCAACATGGGCGACCGGTATTCCATACCAGAGGTCAATTCCTCATTGGTCAAATCCGACCATAAGCTAATCACTCTAGACATCCACATCATGCCCCCAACCCCCATTAGGGAAACCACCATAAAAAATTTCCCCAAAGCCAACTTCACGCTTCTTAAGACAGAAGTGGCAAACTTCATGACACCCATGCAGACAGACAATATAGGTACTGAATCCTACACAAATGCACTTTATAAGCACTTACATGAGTGCATGGATCATGCTATCCCGAACAGAACCAAGATGCTATGCTCCAAAAAAAGGAAGCCAATCTGGTGGTCCCCTGCCATAAACAAACTCTACAACGGAAGAAACTGTTGCAAAAAAAGAGTAAAACCCATGATTGGAGGAACTCCCTGGTCAGCCTCAGTAAGAAGCTGAGATCCCTCATAAAATCCTCCAAAGCTAGTTATGAAAACAAAATCACCACTAATTCTAAAGACAACCACAAAGCATTCTATAGCTATGTCAAGAATCTCAATGGCAACACTCAGATCTGCTCTGAGTTACAGCACAATGGCACTAAATATACAGAACCAACTGATATTACCAACATCCTGGCAGATAAGTTCAGTGCTAACTTTACCCCCCTCTCACCCCCTAAAGGTCCCATCTCTATACCAGCAGAATGTAACGTTCCTGTAATCACAGCTGCACAGGTAAAAAACGCACTCTCCAAAGCCAAGAACACAGCAGCCATGGGACCTGACAACATCCCAGGCTGTGTTCTACATGAACTGCAGAATTACCTGGCACCCCACCTAAGTATCATGTTCAATCATAGCCTCACCTCAGGCTTTGTGCCCACTGAATGGTGCACAGTGATGGTTATCCCACTCCACAAAGAGGGAGGCACCACGGACCCCAGAAACTACCACACCATTAGCCTAACAAGCTTGGTCTGCAAGGCCATGGAATGTATCATCATAGATCTTATACACAAAGACATTGGTAATTCCCAAACTCTGGACCCCACCCAGTTCAGGTTTTTAAAAGGCAGATCATGTCTCCTAAACCTGATAGACTTCTTTGAAGCAGAAGGCGGGGGTAAGGTGGTTCACACAGCCTATCTAGATCTCGCCAAGGCTTTTGACACCATCCCCCACTCTGGAATTATAGATAAACTCACTAAACTAGGTATAAATCCCTATGTCACAAGATGGGTTGTCAACTGGCTCACTGACAGACCCCACACTGTGAAAGTAGCAGACTCCAAATCCGACTTCAGGCCAGTGACAAGTGGAGTACCACAAGGTTCAGTCCTGGGTCCTCTCCTGTTTGGTATCTACTTTTCTGAAGTACAGGCTAACACAGAAGGTCTTTGGCTAACAAAGTTCGCAGATGACTGCAAACTAGGAGCTATAATCGAAACTCCTAACGATGTGGCCATCCTTCAAAAGGGCCTCAAGGAGACAGATGACTGGTGTTAAAGCCATGGCCTCAAGCTCAATGCCAAAAAGTGCATTGTCATCCCATTTGGTAAAAACTCTGTACCCATGAGCTACCACATAGGTGGTAACCTACTTAACACCGAAAGTGTGATAAGAAACCTTGGGACACAGATGGACAGTAGTCTCTCCTTTGATAATGACATCGCTGCAGTAGTCAGTAAATCCTTCTACGTGGCACACCTCATCACAAAAGGTTTCTCATCCTGGAAAAAAGAGGTCATTGTTCCCCTCTACTCGTCACTCATTAGACCCATTATAAAGTACAAAGCCCCTTTTGGTATGTACCTCACAAGACATCTAAAACAACTGGAAAGGCTGCAGAAATACCTCACAAAGAGGATTACTGGCTTCAAACAGATGCCCTATGCAGACCATCTCAAATAACTCCAGCTTTACTCCATCACATATTGCCTACTCAGAGGCGATCTCTGCTAGCATACAAAGCTGTGTCAAACCCAGTGCTGTTGGACATGCTCCACTTAAAGAAATCCCAATCGCTCTGAGCTACATGCTCTAGGGACCTAAACCTTATCACTACAATAAAGAGAACACACTGGAGGGATAGATTCCTGTCCCAGAGAATTCCTATATCTGGAACAAAATACCTATCTATATCAAACAAAGCTCCTCATTAGCAGTCTTCAAGAAAAATCTTGATTATTGGATGGGAAATAAGAAATTCACCCCGGGGATCACCTATGTGGCTCTGCTTGACAGGGGCACAGGAAAATCATTTTCTTGGGTGGCAAAAGCCAGGGTACCTTTTTGGCTAGGCTTATAAAGAACCTAGGGCTAATAACCTAGTACTGTATTATACGTGTATGTCTACACACATGCAAACACACACACACACACACATACACACACACACGTATGTATATATCTATATCTATATCTATATATATATATATATATATATATATATATATATATATATATATATATATATATATGTATATATATATATATATATATTTATAAAACTACATTTCCCCTAATGTTGAATGACAGTGCTGCATGATATATGTGAGAAAACATAAAAAAAATGCAAAATGGACAGTTATGTCTGGTGTGAAATCCATGTTGGGAACACATTGCACTTGTTTGTGAAGGTGAGATTGATATGTTGGGGAAGGATAGTAGGTATATTTTTGACATAGGTTGGGTAGGAAGATAGACAAGACAGTATACATGGGCGGTATATGACACATTTGGTGGGTGAGCACCTTGGATGGGGAGTGGTGTTTGGAAAGTGGAAGCTCATAAGCCCCCAAATGGAAACAGTGGGACCAAGGTCCCCACCCATGGGCAGTCACAACTGCACCTTCGTGGCCCTGAAGGTGCCTGAGCTGGGGGCTAAGCAGGAGGAGCATGCAGACCCTGTAATTGTGTACCGAAGACCTCAAGGTGGTAATAGACCATCCCCCAAGTCTCTGCGGAGCTCCCTATGCACCAGACCCTGGACATGACATCAGGTTACAGGACCCTGTCTGTGTGTGCTCCCGGGGGGGGGGGAGAAACACCATCCCCTGAGGTGGTTCCACCTGAAGGTAGTGCAGGACCAGCAGATGATGAGGTCCTGGGGTGGTTCCCAGATATACTGTGGCCTGGTAACATGGTGGTGCTACTGGGCACAGGCTTTTCAAACATGCTATTGTGTCACAGTTATAGACCATATTTGGGTAGTAATAGTCCACACAATACATGATAACGTCTAACAGCATGCATAGATATCCCCATTAACACAAAACACCAGATTTGGAGTAATAGCAAACAGAACACATGCATATATGGAACCATAGTGGTGCTTACAATGGCATGCAGAAGACATTGTTAGCAACAGGCCACCAATGATAGTGTTTCAATGTGGAACATGACTAGAAACACATTGCACAATTTGTTGTACAATACGATATATGTCCCAACAATAGGTTTGCTGTAAACATACCCATTGAGTTGCATGTTCAGATTATTGTTGCAGATATGGTGGGGGAGACAGAGATGTCAATTAACAACTATTATATCCTTGCTGTATGAGGTCCTCAGACCTTTTTTCCTATTTATGTCTTTCAGGCACCGTGTCTAGAGAGCATTTGTGGAGCCAGGAATAGTTTAAACCCAATAGGCGCTGCTGTTGAGCTATGCTCAAAATGAAAAACCACAAAAGAGGGTTTTAAAAGAGGAAGATGAAGGAGTTTTGGAATTGACCCAAAATGGCCAATAAAACTACAGTTTCAAGTCAGTAACCACTCCCACAGGGGCAGGCAGGCTGCTCAATGTTTTTCACTGCCACTTATCAACAGAGAGACTTTCCTTTAGCCAAAGGAAAAAATGGCCTCACAGAATCTTACAAACAGTTCAAGAACAGCAAGCCTGTAACTGAACTTTTTTAAATCTCAGAAAAGTGAGAAAAAAAGCATGATTTTTTATTTTGTTTTTTTTTTTGTTTTTTCAGAGATAGCAGAAATTAACAAGTATCAACAAGTTATAACAGTGCAGTAAATGACCCCACACAAGAGTGCTAGGCCAAAGACAGATAAAATGCAAGTTTTGAGAAAAAAACGATTTTAAAAATAAGTGCAAACAGGAAATTCAGTAAACAGCTCTAGGTTGTGCTCTAAATACAGTTACTAATGCAGAAATCAAATTTAACAAGCCAGAAAATGCCCAAAATAGGCGGCTATGCAGAAAAACTTAGCAAATAAACAGAGGAAAAATACTTAAAGTCTCAAAAGTGGCTCCTTTCTTCTCTCAGCATTTTCTCCTCTTGGTGGGTGCTTCACCAACAGCCAACAAGCCTGAAAAGATGCCAAAACCACGAGGCAACCAGGTTTTAAGAGAGGAAGATGAAGGAGTTTTGGAATTGACCCAAAATGGCCAATAAAACTACAGTTTCAAGTCAGTAACCACTCCCACAGGGGCAGGCAGGCTGCTCAATGTTTTTCACTGCCACTGATCAACAGAGAGACTTCCCTTTAGCAGAAGCAAAATATGGCCACGTACATACACATCAATGCTATTGTGTAGCATGGCACATACAATGACAAATGGGTACATGTAGCTGGAGAGTACTGCAAGGCTCCACTGGATATGTCCAGGCACTGGAACGGTGACTTGAGCATCCCAAACACATGCTCTATTATGACTCTGGTTTGTGTATTTGCCTCATTATGGAGTTCTTGTTCAGGTGTGTGTGCATTTCTGATGGGTGTCATCAGCCACGGCTCCAGTGCATAACCAGCATCCCCCACTAGGTGGCCATATGGGATGTCCCTATTGGCAAATCTCTGCTACATCTATGTCATATGCCAGATGTGGGAGTTGTGATAGCTTCCAGAGCTACCAACACACACACATTCATTATAATGCCCTGCACACCGACCTGGAAGTTGATGGAGGGCAAGCCTTGTTTATGGACACCCTACCCCGCTCGCTGCGTGGTGCTTTGATATGTATGTACGTGCAGTCTATAGCACCCACTACCTCAGAGTATTCTGCTATTTTGTGGAAGACACACATATTTCTGGTCAACACCTCACAGGTGTTGTGGAAATATATGTGCTGACTGGCATGTGGACATGGCATCCAGGAACTGATGAAGTACCCTGGATGCTGATGCCTGTGAGATCCCAATGATATCCACAGTTGACTTTTGGAAGGTACCTGTGGCTAGTATTCATAAGCCTACACATACCTTGGTATTCATTGGGATGGGTTCCCCTCTGTTGGTTCTGTGTGTGAGGCATGGCACAGCTCAACAATTTGCTGTAGGTTGTCCCAGTCCACCCTATAGCTCCCATTATCTCCAGCTCTTGTAGCCCCTGGTAGGTTACTCTGGGTCTGTACATTCTTCTCCTCCTCACTGTGGGTTGGTCATCAGCATTCTCATTCTCACCACCCTCAACCTCTTTCACATATTGACTTATGAGAGCAAAAGCAGCCCCTGTCATTTTGTTGCTTTTGTTAGGCAAATTTTCCCCATTTGTGTACACAGGTGGTGTAGAGTTTGTGGGGAAAACAGAGGGAAAGGTGGTTTGCATAGTTTATAGTAGTGTACTGGGCTGGGCTGCTGCCTGTGTAATTGGCTGGCTCTGATACATTTCACCTGCCAGCTATGCTAGTTCTCCTTGATTACCTTCCCACTGCTGTTTTTCCTTCCCATTGCCTTCCTGTTTATGCCCCAAGGCACACTGCACAAACCCAGTGCTCAGATGTGAATGGAGTTGCTATTTCATGTTTTTTGTTTGTTTGTTTAAAACCCAGCGCGCGCACTGCTTAGACAATGAAAATACTAGGCAGCTTCAGACATACCCCCTTCCTTAGCTGTGCTTAGCACAGGGCAAACAGAGCTCCAATAAGCTTACAGCATGCATGATGCACCCCCTCATGAAGTCAACTAGCTCTTAGGCTTACACCATGGTATTACTGCACCTACACGGTTGGGTGCAAGCTAACACTGACGGAAATCTGTGATTCAGTATCATTGCCATCATTTGCATAGCATTGACAGCTAATGCACGCTTACAAAACTGACACTCATCCTTCCCCTTAGCACCACTATTCCATGGTCTTGTTGTGTTATATGCCATTGACTATTATGGCAAAATTATGATTTTGGTTTAAAAGCTTATTTCCTGCTTTGTTATTATTTTGGCAGATCCCATTTGCACCGCTCTGCTTAAACATGGGCAAAAAGTTGATATTTATAATTTTGAAATTATTTTTCATGCCTATGGCCATATATTTGGCCTTTGGCATGCCTAACCCTTCTAATACATGTATTTGTACAAGCTGTCATGCCTCCATTTTGTAGTTTGCAAAAATGTATTCAGAGACTGGCTGAATACATTTTTGCAATCTACACTATTCCTGCATGGACATCTGTCTGCTTCCTGGATCGCTAATTCACCTAATTTGCATGTTTTTCACCAGCAAATGAGGTAATTAGCGTACATGGGCTGTGTCCATGCAGGAATAGTTCAGAAGCCGCACATCCCAGGAACTTATTTCCTGCACGGCAGCCATATTGCCTGCAGCAGCTCTTGCACTATTCCTGCATGCCATGCAATACTTGCTGAATCTTGTGGTAAATTTGAATCTCTAAGGTGTAGCATTTTGTTTAAATTAAATGTTCTCAAACAGTATTTGATTTATGGAATAATAAAAACAATAAATATTTAACTATATAATTATAGTTTATGATTCTTTTAAAATTTATAAGGATGTAATCAATAAAAAGAGAGGAGTAGTATATTTTTTCTTTTCATTTAAACATGTCTTTCAAGATCCAGTAAAATTTATTAATTCCAAATTTAGAGAAAGATTCTACAACACAGCTGTTATTGTTTATTAATCTTTCATGAATGGATTTCCAAGTGGATTGGTAATAGGAATTGAACCAAGAGATATTAAATTGAGAATTAGGGATCTGGCATATAATTCAACATTTGGAAAACTTAATCCACCTTCTTGCCAACTTTTAACATGCCAATCAAAGGATATTATTGGTTTATTGGAGAACCACAGAAAATTAAGAAGAGCAGAACTGAATTTCTTAAAGATTTTTTTAGGAGGGAGAACAATTAGTGATTGTAGGTAGAAAAGCATTTTTGGTAGGATTACCATTTTTGTTAAAGTAAGTCTATCTTCCATTGTAAAAAAAATGTTCTAATAATTATTTTAGTAACAGTAAGGGGAATAAATTAAAGCTTACATGATTGTTTTTCCGTGTATGCTCGATGCATACACAAGCGCAAACATTTTTAGATTCAGTAAGCATTGCTTAGCAGTGCGGAAGTCTGTGCAAATAGGGAGAGTTCCATGGAATGCAAATGACGTAATAAGCAGTTGAATTTCATGCAATGACCCAGGTGGAGTGATCCATCAAGTAGAAAGGCATCCATGTAGACTCCGTGCTATTGTCCATAGTGTATGTGGAATTTTTCCATGTACAGGAGTACAAGGACAGGAGGAGATGTAAAAGTCCACAAATATGGACATAACTCCCCAGACAAAGTTAGAGCACATACATATATGTGCAAAAGGTACATCGTAGATGTCTGAAAAAGGAAGGGACTATGTAAAAGTAAACATTTTTTTAAATAATTTCTGTATGTTTGCACTATGTGCCACAGTGCACAAACATGCTTACCAGAAAAAAAAAAATGAAAAAACAATCCTTATATGTTTTGCACAAATATACTATAAAACTTTATGTCGGGTCTGTACAATGGTGCCTATGTTCTGTCACCAAGCTCACACAGCTATGAGTCATGTAGATGCTAGGCTATCAGCACGCTATCTCTGTAAATGAGGAGTATGTCCTGAATCACTAAACAGAGCAACCTTGTCCGCATATACACTTCATCTAGGCTCCTACAGGATGTTGATATTCCCTCAGGATGTGGATGACATCAGGGGGTGTGTCCCATTATACAGTTCTGCTGACCTTTGTTTGTGCAGCACGCTGCATAGCCAAGGGTGGTCACATGGCCAGAGTACCCATGTGGCAGTGATGATGTAGGCATCTGTCTAGGCAAACCAGATATCTTCAATAAATATATAAGCTGCTGATGCTGCAGAGCACAGCGACAGTGCATACTAAGGTGGGGCTTTTAAATAATGCTAATTGTATTCTAGGCAAGTGAAATGCTTCATAATTAGCCATTCCCACATGCTGAACCTAAGGCAGAACTGTATAAAGTATGCATATACCCTGCATTCTGTTTTTCCCACAATACACTGGACCATTGGAGTAGAGACTGGGAATTTTAACTGGGATAATGCTATGGGCTGCTGCAGGTCTGCTACATTGCGCTAGATGATGAAGTCAATGCTGCTTGGATGACAATACCTAGGCCAAGAAGAGTGTTCAGGCCCAGAGTAACCTTCCAGGAGCACATGAGCTGGAGATTGTAGAGTGCTACAGAGTTGACAGGGACATATTACAAGAGCTCACTGAGCCTGCCTCACCTCAGAGCCAGAGTTAACTGAGGGGAACCCATCCCAGTGGAAACTAAAGTATGTGTAGCCCTTAGCATACTATCTACAGGTACCTTCCAAAGACCAACTGCGGACATGATGGGTTGTCACAGGCATCTGCATCCAGGATACTCTACCAGTTCCTGGATGCTCACACATGCCAGTGAGCACATATTTTTCCCTTACTACTGAGGAGAGGACCAGTATGCAGCACGCCTACTGTGTAGCCCATTACCCTAAAGTACTGGGTGCTATAGATTGCTCACACATCAAGGCACCACCTGGTGAGAAGGGTAGAATCTATATCAACCACAACAGGAACCACTCCATCAACTGCCAGGTCATGTGCAATGCCCAGGGGGTTATCTTGAATGTGCATGCTGGCAGTTATCTTGACTTCCATATCTAGTACACATCACAGCTGTGCCAGATGTTTGCTAGGAGGGACATCTTACATGGCCATTTACTGGGGGATACTGGCTATGTCCTGGAATCGTGGATGATGACACCCATCAGAAATGCATACACACCCACGGAAGAATGCCATAATGAGGCACACGCACAAACTAGGAACATTATAGAGCATGTGTTTGAGCTTCTGAAGTCACAGTTCCAGTGCCTCAATATATCTGGAGGAGCCCTGCAGTATACTCCAGCCAGATGTGCACAGATATTCAGAGTGTGCTATGCTACAATCTGATCCTGCTGAAACAGCTGCAGCCAGATCAGCAATAAGAAGGAATACACAACCCCACCAGTGCCCTGGTCACCACAGCCACAGTCACAGGAGGACTCAGAGAGGAAACCCCTGGTAATGTCTCTGATGTAGCCATGCTCAATATTTCCTGGCTTTGGCTAACAGACTACACATTTACTGACAACTTAGGGACCTAGGGGCTGACAACTTACTCCTACACACATACACAACATAAAGTTAATGCCAGGCAACTCACACATCTTATACCTATCCATGTACTACCTGCATCAGACAGAGTCAGCCCTGAACTACAGTTATATCAACTGCTGCATTTGCAAGGTAAGTCTGTAACCTACACAGTACTCAAAAGTATTATTATGATATGTCATTCTATGCATGGGGCCTAGTACATTATGCAAGTAACTATAGTGGGCTAGTTGGACAGAAATGGCATCCACATGGGACTACAAATACCCATTCCACTAACATGTTTCCATTCCTATTCAGGCCTCCTGCATGGAATATTTATACGCACCTACTGCACAGATTACTGGTCCATCATTGAAGGGAGATGTTAGACAGAGGGGTTAAATGATAGTCAGGGTATTGTGCATCCCAGCTGAACATGTGTTGTTCCCCACTTCCAACACAGCAGAGTCCCTTCTAACTGCTGTAACAGTAACTCAACAACGGTATATGAGCATTTCACTCAGTCTCAGGACAGTATATAGAAATTAATCTTACATTGTTTATCTTAGGTAACTGAGGAAGAAAATGTACATATTTATGCAGGTGATTGAGTCATGAAAGACCCTTTTCTATCAAGCAGCCTGTCACAAAGGGCTAAGGCAATTTTGTGATGGCATTCATGGTTCTTATCTACAAGTATCCACTTTTGTATGTGAAGTAGTAATAAATTTTGTTATACAGACTGTCATTCTGTGTGTGCTGTACTATTAGTAACCTGTTTCACATATTAATTACATAAGACAACTGTAGAACATCTCAACTAGTGTGAGGGAAGTGCAGCAGTGCAGAAACAGGGTCTGATGTCATATTGTGTAACATACAGAATCCCAGACTGGAATACAGCTAGGTGTGGCTGGAGTAATTTTTAAGTAGCCAAAACTCCCACTGGGCATCTTCATACACTTAGTTAAGCATAGTGCACATCCGTTGCTCCTCACACAATGGTATTTCATATATATATATATATATATAGATGTGTGTGTGTGTGTGTGTGTGTGTGTGTGTCTCTCTCTCTCTATATATCTGTATATATATATATATATATATATATATATATATATATATATATATATATATATTTCTGTCACTAAATCTTCCGCCCTCTCTCTCTCTCTATATATATATATATATATATATATATATATATACCTGTATATATTGCTTTATATAAACAGAGATATATCTAGACAACACAGATGTATATCATGCACACACACACACACACACACACACACACACACACACACATATATATATATATATATATATATATATATATATGGCCCTGTTACATACATAAATATCTGTGATGTATATATGTGCGTGTGTGTATGTCTGTACTGTCCATCATACCCAAATTAAGTTGTGTATAATAGCACTATGACGCATATATCATGTTGGTCAAAGGACCAAAAGTAAGGGATCAACAGTAGGTTACACACTGATGTTCAGCCCCTTGTGCCTGCTGAATGTCACCACACATACACCAAGAATTGAACAAGTTGTGTAATGTATAATGTTGTGTGCTCATGCACTGACAGGGCAAATTGTTTTTGGCCTAAGACTTCCCCAGACAAATGGAAAGAGACACATATGGCCAAAACAGCTACACTTGCCAACTTGCCATATAGCTAGAATAAAAAACAAGTTATCTTCCTGCAAGACTACTACATGTAGATAACAGTATGAACGATGTCCATCTACAGGCCACACATGCTGTTCAACATAGGCCTTGTTTACCTCCTCCACAAGTAGTTCGCTTGCACTCATTTATAAAGCAGACTTAAGCTGTGGCACATGCATGAAGTACTGTGATCTGTAGTGTATAAGAATAGATAGGGGTTCTAATCTCACTGTGGGCCACTTGGTGTGTTCATGTGTGTATGTGCATCTCCCTATGAAAGCAAGTGTGATTCCCCACTGACATCTACAGTGCAATGGTTCTGCACATTTTGGCTCTGCAGTTGCTGCAGGCCTCCAAACTCTTGTCTTCTATCAGGCCTGCTGATATCATCTACCATAAGTCTACCAACAGCCATGTTAATGTCATACTTAAGCTGTGGTGCATGCATTAAGTACGGTGATCTTTAGTGTGTAAGACTACATAGGTAGGGGTTCTAATCTTACTGCAGCCCACTTGATGTGCTTGCATGTATGTACATCTCCTACAAAATGCCATGTCCTTTCATTGTTTGACTACACAGCCTTTACAACAGCATCCATCCTACTGTACACACCATAATGTGGTGTACTCATTAAAAATAGTAGTGTACAATATGTGTGACTAACCAGTAAAGTAGCATGTCAACAGCAACAATGGATGACACAAATACAAATATTTTTAGACAGTCACCCTGTGCATCAGACGTAGCTTCATTTCCCTGCATCACTGAGACTGATGACAGAGATGTGGCATAGGTATCATCACTTGCAAAAGACAGAACATATAAATGTGGTGTGTCTGTAGGTGGCCTGAATATGACAATGGCGTGTGAGTGTCTGCATACACACAGTCAAGCTCACTGCTAGCCCTACATGAATGTATGTTGGACAGCTTTAAGACGTGCATGATAGAGTTGACAGATCTTCATCTCCACGTCCAAACATAAGATCTGGCTCTGCCAGGAGTTGCACTGGCACCTCCATGCCCAAGGTCAGATGCAGGGCTACTACCCGAGGGTAACTGCTGTCTGCTGGGACCATTTCCTCCACTGAGCCACCCAGGACCACGAGTCCATGGCCTGCCACATCTTGGTGTGGACAGCACACTACTCTCTGGAGTACTGGATGTACTGCCACTATAGAAGCACAATTGTGCATGGCCATGTGGACTCTCAGCAGATGTAGCTGATTACATCCACGAGTCCAATGGTCAACACCAACCAGATGTTCCATCACAGACAATGTGCATTCCAAGACAGATAGTGTGCCATCTGTCTCAGACAAATGTCTTTCCACTGCATCAGTCAACCAATTCAGCATATCAGCAACACAGTTGAGGCAGTCACGGATGTCAGACTGTGTTGCATCCATTACCCTGAGTGTTTGTCTGGAGTCCCTTTGAACATGCCTGTGCCTCCATGATGGCCCTAGACATATGTCGAGTAACATGGTGAGACACCTGCAACCAGTGGTGGAGGGACAGGAGGCCTCTTACAAGCACCTCTATCAATCTGCTACTATGGAACCTCATCAACTGTTTGACTATGGCCAGTGTCCACACTCACTGAAGCCACAGTAGCCACACTTCCCTGTTCAATGTCCCCACCCTCTGACTGTCCAATATCTGTAGCCTCAGGGGACTGGGTATGCATAGGCATACTGACTTTGTACAGTAACAATGATGGCAGTTTAAGGATGTCAACCTCTGTGACAGATTCAGCCCCTGCAACCCCCAGCTGTGACTCACTTTAGCCACCCTTATCATCAGAGACTGAAGAGACACTGACTTCAGGTTGTGAAGGGGACATCAACCAACCTCCCAAGTCACCTGTGATATAAAGGAGAAAGCATCACATTAATACCTGCACTACTATGCTCTGCAGTGCTATGTTTGGATATATGTTAATCTGTATACACTGCTGTCACTATTACAGACTTGTACTACCCACAATCTGATATAGTAGGACCTGAGATCATTAATTGGTAACCCATATGTAAATACTGCAGAATAGCAGGTCTTTGAACTGGAATCTCAAGAGCAATACATAAATTATGTACACTGTCGACATTCTGCAGAACTCTGCACAATTTACAGGTATGGCCATCTGAAAACTCCTGTCAATATTCTGCAATTAATAACTGTGGTCACACTTGCAGGGCCTAGGTATAAACACAGTGTGTACAGTCAGAACATATCACCACATTTGACAATCATGCAGACTGTACACGTGTCCAGCCAGCAGTCTTAGGATGACACTTTAGCTTGCAGTAAATCTACATCTGTGACAAAATGTTTTGTGCTTACCAGCGCAGGGGCACAGCCTCTTCCTATTCCTGATGATCCTGAAAACAATTGAGAGGGAAATGTAAATGGCACAACATGGTACAGTATAACACAAGTAGTACATCCAAATATTCCCCAGTTACAGTAGCTGCTATGATAACAGGTATGCGGGGTCACAATCTCTGCATGAGCTTACAACTGCAGATAACCTGCTTCCCCAACTCCATAATACACCTGACACCCACATAAAACTGTATACAGCCTGACACACTAAATGCTACCATATTCTGATACTAATTCAAATAAACATACCTGGACACTCCTCTTGGGTGGAAATGGTGGCTCCCACATCAATGACATATGGTTTAATTGAAGCCTTGGAGCTATCATGTGTTGCACACCAGGAATTCCTCAGTGACTGACAGAGGTTCCACTGCATGCCCACCAGTGACTTGATGATCCCTGGCCATGTCAGCTGCCCTTTTGTATGTCAAGTGGATCATGTCTGTGGCACAGTATTGCACCTGATTGTATATGTTCGATTATGATGCCTCACAGAATTTATGTTATGGACCAGTTATCCCACAAGGCTTTTCACTCCTGTCTATTTGCCCTCCTTCTGGACAGCAGCACTTGGTAGTGTTGACATAATGATTTAATAATGAGGTCATTTTCTACATCACTGAATGGGTGGGTAACATCTGGCATGCATTTTAACACCTTAAATACAAAATAATGAGAACACATATCAGATCTCATAAGTGGGTGCACAGTCTGTACAGATACAGCAATTAAGGAAGGTTATCAGTATTCTCCACCTGGGTACACATCTCATATGTAGCAATGTGGCAATCATGCAAAGGATGTGGAGGCAACTAGGATAGTGGCAATAGTGATCTACACCTGTGTGTGCCATGACAGATACTCACATATGATCACACACCCAATACAGGAGTCCACTTGTAGTGTGGCCCATAGCAGGAAAGCCCTCCCCCCAAACATATATGGCAAAACATAGCTGTGTAGTATTACAACTGCCAACAAAGGCAGTATCCAGGAGACTTGTGTCCCTAGTTAACAGATAGCATTAAACCCTTGCTGTACTCTCCATCCTCTGCAGGAGTTACACAGCTGCAGATCAATGACGTGTCACAGGTCCAGTAGTAATGTAAACCCATTCCTCCTAAGTACAATAAGACATATGCATCATGTTGAAAAAAAGGTACATACCTGATGGTGTACAATACTACTCTTTTGAGAGATATAGTTATATAAGTTTTGTGCCAACGAATTCACCATAGAAAGTTACTGTCATACACAATGGTTTCCCTGATGGGCAGTTTGCCTTTTTAAGATGGTTCTTATTAGCAGGTGATTGTCTCTGAACCAATCTCTGAGTGAGTAATGCTGATTGCAGCATACACAGGTGATTTGCAGTGTAATCCCATGCAACCATTGAATGTGATATAAGGCCTCAGTATAGAATCCATCCCCTTTCTGATATGATGGGGTGCTGGGGTAGCGATACTACATCAGCACAGACAGGATGTTTGCACTAGATAATTATTACATACACATGTGTGCTTCAGGCTGCAGCTGCTGCTGCTACAGGCAATAAGTATAGTGAAAGAGGCTGCATAATGTGGAGGACAACAGCACTATGGGTAACAGTGTGACCATTGGCAGGGCAGCCCTGGTGTACAGCCGGAGCCTAATTGAGGGAACCCATCCCACAGGCTATTAAGGTATGTGTTTAAGGTAAGCATGTCAGCCAAATGTATTATTAACAGAGGAAAAGACAACATGTCTGTTGTGTCCTTGAACAAGGTAAGATGATACATTTACCAGGATGATAACCATTTGGACAACTACCAAGCCATGTGTTGTTATGCTAGTCATCTAGAACATGAGTGCTGGCAACCCTGGTTGCTACCATGTCCTACATATGTGTATGTTAGTTGTACAACTGTGCTATCTGTAACATCAGTAGCAAATGATTGTGTGCTGTAGTCTGATATTACTGGGCCTCCTTTGTATTACATAACCTAAAATCCTCTGTGAATGCATAAGGTGAGAGTGGAATATTGGGGAAGGGACATAGGTACATATGGAGGAGGAAAGTTGGAAAGGTGGGGAAGTTTTGGCAAGACAGACAAGACATCAGACAGACTTGGTATGTGACATAAGAGGGGGAGCACACCTTGGATGTGGAAGATCTTGTGGAATCCCAGTCCCATGGATGTCATGCACGGTAGCAGTCTGACTCAAGTCCTCACCCATGGGACTGTCAGCACTGCTACTTTACTGCTCCTGTGGAGACAGTGGTGTACACCAGTGTCCAGGGTGTGTTCACCAGGATGGACAGCATGCTGTCCATCTGAGGTGTGCACTAAGAGTTTGGCAGAGCAACCAATGCACCCTGCCTGTCAGTTCCTCATGGGTATAATCACCCCCTCCACTTCCACTCCCAGAGGGGGACCCAACCCCAGCCTGTGGGGCAAAACTATCCAATTCCACAGTTAATACAGGGGCAGCAGAGAAGGCACCACCAGGCTGCAGCCCAGACATGCTGGGACCTGGTGCCACGGCCGGGGGAGCCAAGGTAGGTGGATCACCTGGAACTGGCCTACCTTGTCGCACTGTAGTAAATTAAATATAAAAATAAGGTAACAATAAACATAACCAAACAAATGTTAGTATTAACATTTTAGCAGATAATATTGATTAATCAAAAGAAATATAAAGGAATATAATGAGGAACACAACAATAAATAACATAAAGGAAAGTATTTTAACAGCAAAGTAGTATGAAATAATACACGAGGCCAACATGACAGTTAGTTACTAATAATATATTAATATCAAATCATAATAATAAATAACATTAATAAATTAAAGAAGATAAGGGGTGGGGAGAGAGAGAAAAAAGTGCCATTAGTAACTTTGCAGGTAATATTACTACACATACTACTAATACATACTTCTACAGATGTGCAAATTCAGTTGTGAGTACAGTGACTGCAAATATTGCATAGATGATGTTGCATGTGCATAGCTCTCAACCTGTTAACATGGGACAATATGGGCCAAGCACTAACAAATGCTGGTACACAGGCACAGCTACAGGGAACCTTTTTACATAGTGTGCTCATACATTACTACCAAGATGTTCTGTGAATGGATTTGCCAATAAATTGCATTCCAAGTAATGGCATGCATCTGCTAATCAAGGGCCAGTAGTCATTACATTCTTCAAAAGTCAGACAGTTGAGAAGTATGTTCATGTACACTAAATACACTAGACTGCTGGTCATTTCTCAGCTGGCTGCTATGAGATTAGAACCCACAAACAGTGACTGCAGGCATAATGTGTACTTTATTTCAATGTAATGAGTTCTCAAAACACCATATACTTTAAGACTTTTATTGCAACATTTTGTGTGAAATCATACATTTACACAAATGTATAGCAGTGTAGTATCACAAAACCAAATGCAGTGAACACATGGATAATAAGTACTCTATTTGAAAACAGTAGTTATCAAAGCACCATCTCCTTTTACACTGTGATGATTAATGTCACATGAAATCTGGCAGTTACACATATGCATGGCTGTGTAGGAAGTCTGTTGACCTAAGCATATATCCTGTTCATTTACTGAGTACAGCAGCATATTTTGGGTGATTTATCTAAACTAAGGCTTGATGCTTACTCTGGGTACTGCACTACATGCATGGAATTTGATGCTGCACTATTTCTTAGTTAATATGTAACAGTTGACTGGTGTCAGATTAGAACACACATGCAGTGAATACAGGAATACTGAACACTTATTTGAAAAAGAGTACTTATCAAAGCAGACTCTTATTTTAAACTTTGTTGATACTGTTCCTTAAAATCTGGCAATTAGACATATGGAAAGCAGTCCAGGACTTCAGTTACCTTACCCATATACCATGTTCATTGACTGAGTAGAATATACAGCATTATTTCAGAATGAGCAAAAACACAGGCTTGAACCTTACTATGGGTATTGCACTATAGTCATTTCAGACATTTGTGGCTACATTATTTATTTATTTACATTTAACAGTTGACTGGTGTCGAACACATGCATTGAATACAGGAATAGTGAACACTTTATTTGACAACATTACATATCAAAGCACCATCACCCTATACTATTTATTGATTAATGTTGTTTCGCTCTGGCATGTAAACCGTGGATGGCTGTGTAGGATAATTAACGCCTATACCCTGCTTATTTATTGAGTGCCAACTACAGCATATTTAAGACAATGAGCAGACCAGAACAGTGACTCTTAATTTGGGTAGGGCCCAACACTAACTGATGTTTGGAATCTATACTACACAGTACTGCATGCTTACTTGCTTTAACTTGCGTTACCATTTCAGGTAGGCAGTGACACATTAATAAAGACCTAAGATGTCCCATGTAGTTTATACCTGACTATTAAGACTGCATTCTATAATTAATTTCTTGTATAATTATGTTATGCATTAAGTTATTGATGTTTTGCTACTCACCACATGATTGCATCCTGGCCAGGCCTGAAATGGGACTGAAACCCTTTCTTCTGCAGCTATATAAAAAATAAACCATTATGCATACCAGTTTATTTCTAGATACAGGCAAAAATTACAAAACATATCTGTGGGCTTTGCCCAGCTCTAGTTTCTTGGACTCAAGTGTCCAAGGGTCCCCTTCCAAGAGATGACAGCAGAACGGAACGGAACCAGCCAGGTAATCCAAAATTTATTGAGATAAAACAAATAAACCACAAAAGTTGGTTTGGTAAAGTCACTGCCAACAACATAAATTTCTATTCTTCACTGGAAGCAACGTGTAATCACAACAACATAAACCAATAAATGTTTTACTTTTCAAGATAATTTTACTATGCAGCTTGCATCTTTATATACCCCTTGGTTGTTTAGTTGATTGTCCAATTATTCAATTAAAACTTTCCCAAGTATGCTCTCAGAATTAAAGTTGTATTCCCTTTGTGAAGTTTGTTATTAAAAATTTTTTTATATATACAGTTTATAAAAAGTTTATAAAAAGTTTCTTTAAAAGTTAATAACTGTTGCCGTTTTATTTTTTTTACAGAAACACAATTTATGGTTACCATTGACATTATTGACCTATTCCCAAGTATCCCACATGAAATAGGACTTGAATGGTTTAATGAAATGTTAGTTAAGCTCAACCACCTTTAATAGTGGACTTTATCAATTTTCAATGGAGAACTTTTAAACAAAACAAGGGTGTACATGGGGACACATGCATTATGCAAACCTTGTACTGCACCATTGGGAAAACCAAATTGGGTCAAACACATTGTCCATTACAAAAGGTTTTGGACGACATATGCATTTTATGGATGAATTAATTTTATTGACTATATCAACGAATCCACAAACTTTTAAAATTCACTTATGAAATCAATTGCACTATTTAGATATTAATTTAATGAAAAACAATGAAACTAATAATTTTGAATCTAGTGTCTATAGAAAGGGTACTTATTCTAACATGTTTCTGCATTTTGAAAGCAGTCACCCATATTTTCAGAAAAAAAGTATTCTTAAAGGCCAACTTATTAGAGCATGCAGAATTTGTAGCACGGACCAATTATTTCAAGTAGAAATAGAGTATTTAAAGACTCTTTTCCTAGAGAAAAAATACCCCCCAGGCCTAATTAATGCCTTAATGAATGAAATTTCTGAGAAAAGGAATGAAAAATATGCCCCACTCTCAACAAGCAGCATAGAAGGAATTGCAAATAGGGAAGAATACAGTAAACAAGCATTTTCATACACCTTTAATAGTGACAATAACAAAAATAGAAGCAAATAATCTAGAAATTAACAAGATGATTCCAGTATTACCAAAATTTATAAGGAAGAAGAATAACAATCTTAAAATTTATTTGAAAAGAAATAAATAATGACCTAAACAACACAAAATTAAAGAGAGGTACCTACAAATGTGGGACCTGTAAGCAATGTACTTTTATGCTAGATGACATAGGGTTATATTTAAAATCAAGAAGGACAGGTCTATATTCCCTAGGACATTACAATTGTAATTCAAAAGGTATAATATACCTAGGAATATGTCAGTATTGTCTGTCCTTCTACGTAGGAAAGACAGAACGTACGTTAAAAAGAAGAGTGCATGAACATTCCTACGAAATTAAAACGAAAAAAGAGACAAATGCATTCTTTAAACATTCTTTAACATGTAAAGATATGAATTTAAAGTTCTTAGTGCTTGAACAAGTAAAAAGCAATATTAGAGGGGGGGACTGGGAAACATCCCTGGAATATAGGGAATTAGTTTGGCAAATCAAGTTGAATGCAGCAAAAGCACCAGGATTGAATGAGCATGTTAGTATAAGCAGTGTACTAAAACAAAGAAGAGCAAAACTATAACAAAACATTGCCAAAATATAAAATTTATAGGCACTAGAAAAATAGGTTTTAAATAGTTTTATGATTTAAATGGTGGATATTTTATTTAATTATTCATTTATTTACTTATTTATATACATAAAGCAAAGTATTATATATGTATGTATTTATTTATTTATTTATTTATTTATTTATTATATTTAAGCATTTCAGTGATTAAATTATGAAACACTTAGCATTTTATTCGTAAAATAAAAGTTGAATATAAAAACTACAAAAAGCATACACATACATACATGCATAAAGTCAATTAACAAATATATACAAACAAATGTTTTATACTTAGATAAATAATATTAATTTTAAATAAATAAATAAAAGAAAGAATAAAAGAGTAGTACATTTCCATAAAAGCGAGTACAAAGTACTTTAATTTATTGACCCAATGTTAATAATGGCAAGGACTGGTCACGATGAACCCGACATCGCTGCTTATTTAGACACAAAGAGCACAATATAACATAAAGAGATCATTTATTTCATCATAATAGCAACAACCTAACTTATAAGTAAAGGTATACATGAATAGAAACAAGAAGTATTGAAGTATGTCAAGGCAAGAACAATGAGTTAAATAAAGAAAGAAAAATATGTTGCAAAACAACGGCAACAGTTATTAACTTTTAAAGAAACTTTTATAAACTTTTATAAACTGTATATATAAAAAAATTTTTAATAACAAACTTCACAAAGGGAATACAACTTTAATTCTGAGAGCATTCTTGGGAAAGTTTTAATTGAATAATTGGACAATCAACTAAACAACCAAAGGGTATATAAAGATGCAAGCTGCATAGTAAAATTATCTTGAAAAAGCCGGGAGAGCCCGGCGAAAGCGCTGATTTATTGGTTTATGACCGTTGCTTCCAGTGAAGAATAGAAATTTATGTTGTTGGTAGTGACTTTACCAAACCAACTTTTTGTGGTTTATTTGTTTTATCTCAATAAATTTTGGATTACCTGAAAAACGCTGGTTCCGTTCCGTTTTCTGCTGTGGTTTTCGATACGAACCTGGAGGTTGTCCTGCATTGTTCTTTTTTTGCTTAGTAGTGGTGATGACACTGCTCACCAGTGTGGGGGATACCAGTAGCACTGGTAAGTTCCCTGGCCAACCGATCCCAGGCCTCAGACTTACACTCTGAGTCATGGTTTTTACCCTGCAGCAGCCAGGGTTTATGGTTTTTAACCAGGTGTCCAACAAAAATTCTGGACTCCTGCATACCCCACCTCAGCAACCAAAAATGCACTCCTTCTCCAACAGCACCAGGCATATCCACAGCCAAGTGAAAACTCCAAAGAATGATGTGAAATTCCTGTCTATTGACCTTTATATAGGCTGCATTCCCGCCCTCACATGTCATGCTGTAACGTTAAAAAAAAGTGCCATGCTACTTAGCATCATGCAAACTCACACAAACTGTGTTTAAGCAAAGCTTAGCAACACACAAATGGGAATAGACCATTGATCATGTTTAAGCACTGCTTAGCATCTCACAGCTTTTCTCAATGGGACAATTTTTTAATTTTAAATTAAACCGATGTTTCAGTCATCTAACACATTTCCATGGCAAATAATATAAAAAGTATGACCTCTCAGGCATCGGACATAAGACTTACTACACTGGAGGTCAAGATTTTACCTAACTAGCCACTTGGATAGTGAAGGGAAGTAGTATATCTGCACCTATACTACTAAGGTGTCTGTTAGCTGTAATGCAGATTTGATATGTCGATTTCCACGTTGCTTTTTTCCCAGACATCTTTATAAAAGTTATACATATGACAAAAGCAATCTTACATTTATATAAATGAAAAACATACAAAATTACATCACTTTAGTTACAGTTTACATCACAGACACCATTGAAACTATAATTGTAAACATTATACATCACTTATAGACCATCCAGTCATTCTTAGTTAAGCATTATATAGCTCATTCATATCCTGCCTCTTAAACCTCGTTCCTGCTCTCCATATATTATTACCACAATTCCCATTTTTTCCTATGTAGTTGGCTCCTTCCCTTTTCTAAAGATCACAGTTCCACTTGTTTTATCTCTGTTACTATATTCACTACTTCTAGTAAAGTTGATCTAGACTTTGAATTCCATTTTCTAGTAATTGCTTTTTTTGGCAGCCACCATAATTAATCTCAGCAAGGCTTTACTATGTCTAGGCAATTCCGATTCTGTAGCATAACTCAAAAAATCATCTTCTCAGTCAGTCCAGTCTGCTCACCAAGCATCTCCGACAGAGCAGTCTGCAGGGAATCCCAAACGTCTGCCAGCTCACTATCAGCAAAATCTCTTTTCTCCATTCTGGTGATGGTTTGGTTCTTAGAATATGCCCTGCTATTTTATAAATATAATACTATGTATGATTTTGATTGTCTTCCTTAAGAGACTGCATCCAAAATCCTAATCTCTCCTTATTTATTGAGCTTCCTCCCTGTGTCAGCATTATTCCTTTTCACTTTGAATTATAATTTTCTGCTTGTGCTATGTATCAGAGCCTTGACTGTGTTGCTCTAAAATACCCCCTCAAATTAGGTAATCCTAGTTCACCTTGTTCTATTGGTAGAATCAGCATATCCCATGTGACACTTGCTTTCTTCCCTTCCCAGATAAAATCCTTCAACTTTTTTTTAATTGCTATCCACAACTTCTTCTCCAGTTGATAAAAGTATGCTTGATCTGTGTATAAGACTAAAGGGACTAAAAACATTTTAATGGCTTGTATCTTAGTACTCATATTCATATAACAAAGCTTCCAGTTTCTCAATTTTTATATTATCTTCTGTTTAGTGTCAGGCACCTCAGAATTACAACAATTGAATACATCCATATCTCTATACATATATCTATACATTAGATATATACCAGGTGTCTGCTGTAATAAGTGCTGTTCAGAATCACTAAGCAAGCAGTAAAAAAAAATTTAAATTGATTATATTCATTTTCTACTTTTAGATATATACCAGATGCTAGCATCACACTGCAGCATGCAAACAGCACATAAAGTTAAAAAAAAATTAAATTGCAATTTCATGTAACAATGTAACAGTGTAACAAGCTAAAAGGTATTGTGTTATGCTTATCAACTGCCCAGAGTTTGTCTGGACACTCCCAAACTACAGAACAACCTCTACACTGCTGCTTGCATGGCTTCAATATCCATGTTACTGTGATCTCCCTCGGCAGTGTGCCATAATAAATATGTATAGTGTGCTGTTGAGGAGGAACCGTGGCCATGTACACAGATACATTCCATGTAGGCTTTACATGGAGCCTACACCGATTTTTTTTTATCCTGGAGAGTGTTTATTAAATTACTATAATTTACTGCTATTGAGTCTTTTACAGTAGATTTATATATAATTCAAAGCTAATTAATTTGGGAATTTTCCCAAAAAATTCTTATAGTTTCTTAAATAATTATTAACTTTTTTATTAATAAAGTTTCTGTTTTATCAAGGTTAAACATTAAACCTGATGCTTTTTCAAAGAAATTAATAGACTTAGTGAAATTTTCTATTGAAGCTTCATAATCAGCACATGTTATTAAAATGTCATCTGCAAATAATTAAATTTTACAGGAATAACTTTTATCTATCGAGAATCACTGAATTTTGCTATTAGATCTAATAAAGTTTACAAAAGGTTCAATTGCTAGAACAAATAATAGAGGTGACAAGGGACAACGCTCTTTTGTACCTTTTAATATTTTGAAAGAGCTAGAAAGAAAACAGTCAATTTTAATAAAAGAGAATGAGTTACTACATAGATTAGTTATAAGATTTATAAAATCTAGGGAAAATTAATATTGTTTAAGTGCTTTGACCAAATAATTCCAACTAATAGAATCAAAACCTTATTTATATCTATACTTATCATAGTTCTTTTTTGTTTTTATTAGCCAGATCTGTTAAAGTATTAAGCCTAATTATGTTATTCTTAACCTTTCTATGTAGTATAAAAACAGTCTGATCATCATTTATTAATCCTGGCATAATAAGGTTCAATCGTTTTGCAAGAATAGAAATAAATATTTTATATTCAACATTTAATAATGAAATAGGATGGCAAAAAGAACATAAGTTAGAATCTTTTTTTTTTTTGGTTTCAAAGTAGGCAATATCAGAAAATATTTCCAGGAAGTGGAGGGGTTGACATAGGTTTAACTTGCTGAAAAACTTTTAATAGGATATTTAAAATATTCTCTGAGAATAATGGGTATAATTCTTGGATTATACCATCAAGACTACGGGTTTTATTTGGTTTAAGATTATTAATTTGATTTTTAATTCCTTAAAAGAGAATGACATCAATTTTTGTATCTTTGTTATTTGGTTAATTTAAACCTTATATTGTATTTCAAAAAGTCATTGGTTATGTTGTTGATTTCTAAGTGATTGGTTATGTTGCTGATTTCTAAGTCTGTCCCTTTGTTATTAATTTCTTCATAATATTTGCTAAAGCATTCTTGTATGTCTTTTATATCAGTCATTTTTTTTATTTTTATCACCTTGTTTGGAAATTATTTTTTAATATGATTAGTACTTATTTTTTCTCAGATCTAACCTGTGTGAGCTTTTTGGGTTTATTGAATAAGTTTGCAATTTAACTTTTTCTAGACTTATTGATATTATATGGCGAAGTACAGTACAGCATTTGCTGATTTGTCATAAGGTTTTAAATTGGATTTCAATTTATCTACATTAGACTGCAAAGACATTGACTCCTTATTCCACTCTTTTTTACATATGTACCCATTTTAATTCTTCCATATAGATAAGCTTTTAAAGAATCCCAGAGAATTACTTCTGAAACTTCTCCATTATTATTAATTTCAATGTATTGCTCTATTTCTCTTAGACATCATTCCTTAAAGTCTTTTAATTTTACTATATAAGCAAGGATGAAGGCATGAAGTTATCAATACATGTTCAGTTTTAATAAATAAACTACTAGAAGTTAAAACTTTATCAATGTTAGTCTGGGTGCAAAATTGATGAGAATAATGTGTAAAGTTAAGAGAGTTATTTGATTTAATATCATAGGTATCTCTCCAATGTTGTAAATTAATAAAATGATCTAAGTGTTTAGCTACTAAGGGCAGTTAAAGAACCATATCAGTAGCTTTGTCTTTTCTGAAAAGAATACAGTCAAAATCTACTGCAATAATCAATTCACCTTTTGTATATATTTTTATAATATCCAAATATTTCTTAGCAACTTTAGCTCCAATTCCAGGTATCCCATAAGAATTCACAAAAGTATACGTTTTTCTGTCAGTTTTTACTACTGCTAAATCCAACATGCCATTTTATCTGAATAGGTTTTTAGGCATAGGTAATGAATTTCTCCAAAGAGTAAGAGTTTCTCTATTTTTTTTTTATTTAAAATGAGAGGTCACAAGAGTTGAATAATCTTTTAACATCAATCTATCTACATCTTCAGATAACAAATGTGTTTCTTGTAAGAAAATTGTGTGAGCTTTATGCTTTTTTAAATATTTGTTTAAACTACTCCTCTTCAATGGATTATTAAGTCCATTGATGTTTAATGAGAGATAATTGTATGTCAACATGCATAAGAACATGTACATGCACTGAGTTATGATAATTTAATTTAAAATATAATAGCCAAGTACTGATAATTGCCATGGACAGATTAAAAAAAGCAACATTTCAAACTTATATACATTCAAACCTCCCATTATGCAATAGAAAGCAAAATAAAGTAATAAAGTAGGAAGAAACACAAACTTGGTTGACTTCTTTGAATCAGTCAAAGCCACACAAGGGAAGATGGTGCACACTCCCTACCTTGACCTAGCCAAAGCCTTTGACACT
Source organism: Protopterus annectens (assembly GCF_019279795.1). NCBI lineage: Eukaryota > Metazoa > Chordata > Ceratodontiformes > Protopteridae > Protopterus > Protopterus annectens. The sequence goes on along the minus strand of NC_056741.1, from coordinate 569,688,138 downwards.
ATTCCCCACTCAGGCATAATAGATAAGCTCTCCCAGCTAAGCATCAACAAGTATGTTACCAAATGGATAGCTAACTGGCTCACTGATAGAACCCACTCAGTCAAAGTAGGGGAAGCCACCTCTAGTAGTAGACCTGTAATGAGCGGTGTACCCCAAGGATCGGTCTTAGGGCCTCTACTGTTTGGGATATACTTTTCTGGGGTGCAAGCCAAAACCAGTGGTCTGTGGCTGACCAAGTTTGTAGATGACTGCAGGCTGGACACTGTCTTAAATTCCCCTAGTGATGTGAACATCCTTCAAGAGGGTCTTACCCAAACTAGTGAGTCATGGCAGAAGCATGGCCTCAAGCTGAATGCCAAGAAATGCATCATTATCCCCTTTGGGGAAAATGTCACTAATTATCACATTAATAACAATGTACTAAGCATGCAATCAGTTGTGAGGGACTTGGGCACCCAGGTTGATAGCAACCTGACTTTTGACCACCACGTTGCCTCCGTTGTATGGAAGGCTTTCTACATGGCCCACATCATAAATAAGGGTAATTCATCCAGGAACAAGAAGGTCATAACATCCCTGTACTCCATTATCAGACCCATTATCGAGTACACTGCCACATTTGGCATGTACCTGCCAAGCACATGTAGCAGTTGGAGAGGCTACAGAGGTTCCTGATCAGGAAAATCCAGGGTCACAAACACTTATCCTATGCAGATAGGCTAAAAGCCCTGTCCCTCTATTCAGTCTCATACAGACTGCTCAGAGGTGACCTGTATCTGGCATATAAGGTTATTTCAGACCCGGCCTTGATGGAGTTGCTGCATATCTGTAAGACAAACTCCACTTATGCAACCCACATGCAAGACCTTAACCTGGTCTGTGACATTAATAGAACTTGTTGGCAGGATAGATTTGTGTCCCAAAGACTCAGCCATCTGTGGAATAGACTCCCTCTTCATGTCAAGCAGAGTACCTCTCTAGCCCTCTTTAAGATGAACCTGGATGACTGGATAGGAAGCAGAAAATATACCCCTGGTATCCCACCTGTGTCCATGCTGGACAGGGGAAACGGGTGCTGACTTTGAGGGAACATGGGCAAAATTCTTGGCTAGGCTTATAAGGGCCCCCAGGCCAATAGCCTAGTATCATCCTATGAACCTATGAAAATTCCCTGATTTAATGATGACATCATTATACACAGCAGCAATTCATCCCAATGTCACCAGCCTAAACAGTTGCTATTGCTTCTTAATTTAAAACAATATTATTATTTATAACTATTTAGAGCATATTCAAGTCACTTTAAAAGGAAAAACAATGTAAAATATTAATTTGAGAAATAATATTTAAGATCATAGAAATATAAAGTTGGAAATGTTAATAATAAGGAATGATATTATGTACTTCTGAATATATCAAAAATATCCCAGAAATAATGCATTTCAAAATTTTCTATTTTATCAAGACATTTTATATAGTCATTTTTTCTAATTAATCCTACTGTAGAAAATACTATAAATAGCCTAGTATTTAAGCATTTATATGGAGGAAATAAATGAAACTGACAACACATATAACACATTAACCTATAGACATCATAACACAAATACATATCAAGATCATGTGTCATGAAATGTTTAAAATTCATTTAATAACATGGGTGAAAAGGAAAGGAATAGTCAAAATATGAAATATAATTAAAAGGTGCTATCATTTAAATTACATCTGTGTACATTGCATGTGCTTATATATGCATAATAAATTTACACGGATGTGCATACATATAACTGTATGTATGTGTCTGTAAATTATGAGTAGATGCTTGATATGTATATTAACAGTTGAGAGAGTGAATGTGTTCTACGTTTTATGCATGAGAGGAAATGTACAAATGAGTGAGTGTTTTAAAGTGAATGTTTGTATTATGAATGTATGTATGTTACTATCAATACCTCTAGTACTTGGAATATACATTTAACATCTAACTTCTGCGCAGGAAGCATTCTTTGATGATTATATTTTAAGTATCATGTACTTATAAATTTCCTTAAAATACTTTTCAGTGCCATATTCTGAAATGTGCGGATCAAGTTTTTGTATTCATCATACCAATGGGACATGAAAAATGCTTGAAATTATTTAAAAGTCAGTTTAGTATAAAATAAAATTACATATTTAACTAACAAATGCAGAACATTTTGAAGAGTTAAATCTTCTCATTAATATTATTTTTCAATAATTAGTAAAATAACTCTGAATAATTAAGGCAACAGATGTTGAGCAGATTGAGATGTTTTAAGCATCTTCTCCTCTAAACTGTTTCATATAACACAAAAGATAACAGTTTATATTAAAGTATAAGTACAAAATGTACATAAATGCTGTTATATGCAAATTAATATCTATATAGAAGTCAAATAAATTTATTTCTCTCAGAGCAAGTTTATAATCACTGTTAATAGCTTCCAGTCAAATATATATAAAAATCATTTTGTATAAAAAACAATTTTATAGCAAACAGTGTGCAGAGGTGTGACCTATATGTAATCCCATATAAGACATGCTAGCTTCCTGCATGCTTGTTTTAATTTGCATTTTTAGTAATGAGGTGTTCCCTGTGTTTAACCTTCAGTTTTGTTGCATTGCACAGCTCTTCTGGGCATCACATCAGGTGTTAGATTTCGCAATTGCATTTCAAGGAAAGCATTGGGACAACTGTATACTGAAATAATACCAAAAGGATATGGGAGTAATTAGTTTTTGTAGGCACTTGGTTATACCTTGTGTAAATACATCTTTAGACCCCTTACTTATGAATAGACAGGTGTGGCTTGTGTAAATATGTATTTCAATTTGAGTATATTTTTGCATGTGGATGTCCTTCTGTATACAGAATTGCAATGTAGCATCATTTACCTAAATATACATGCTTAATTTGTATCTTACCAACTTTCAGATGATTAATAGCACTCTATAACAATATTTTAATACATTGTCAGATGTTATGTAAGGCACATCATTCTGTTTACTATGCTATCAGCTTCATTCATGTTATGCATTTGTAAGTATTCTGGTTTCCACCAACAGTCTTGATGTTTAACTAGATCTTTGTATTAGATCTCGGGTCTTCCATCATCTGTGGATCACCCCTTGTCTATGTCTTTGATATTTTTTTATGAGATTAAACCTTTAGGTGTGACACTGTCTGTTGCAAGAAGCAAATCAGTTATTTTACTTACTAGGTCTTAATTAATGAAATTATTTATTCTTGTGAAGAATCTGTATTCTGAAGGAGCCCAGGTAGAAAATACCAGATAGCCCTCCAACAATGCAAAAGTTAGAACATGTCAAAAATATAAGACGTTAATGGTTTGTACTTGCATAAATGAAATGTGGATATGAAGCAATATAATAGGTCAGTAGCAATAATGGATCAGTTAAGGAAAGTAACCTTTTAAAATATCAGGACTCAGCGCCAAGTCCTGAAATGTTTAGACTGAATAATCAAAATTCCAGTCTGACAGTGTGTAAATATTTGTGTATACAATATAACAGGTAGCATGATACAGAACCAGAGAAACTGTAGAGGAAATTCCATTACTGTAATGGGTACTTCTTTGTTTATTAGAAGTATTCTCCATAGCAATAACTGTCTAATTCATTATTATTAAAGTTATATTAGTTTTTCCAGCTTATTTCATAACACATTAAAGCTAGTAATATTGTTTAAAACAAGCATTTTCATCACTATAAATGACATATTCCTCTGTACTCTGATGATCTGCTGCATGAGCATATTATATTTACATTGTACTTATGTAAAGGATACAACTTTCACTGAACTATAATTAGGATGACCACAAGATATCATTAAACAGAGATTAGTACCAGGTGTTTTTAAGTCTGCAGATGCCTTCTTTTTCCTGTTTCCACTGCATTCTTCTTTCCTTTTCTTCTTTTCTTTATTCCACTTTTTAAACAACAATAAGCATAAAAATTACTAATTAAATTAAATGTAAATGGTCTGTTTTTGTGTATCTGTTTCTCATTTTAACATTCTAAAAGTTTACTTCCTATAAATGAGGTTTAAAGTTCAAAATACATTTCCTGCAGCACAGACAGCTTGAACATGGAATCTAGACAGTTATAAGTTGCAAAACAGCTCAAGGTATGTGTAAAAAGCATTGCAAAGCAATTTATCTCATACTATTTATTTATTTATTGACATTTGTTAACCGGAAAAGTCCACTGGGTCAATGATCCATTTTCAGTGAAGGCCTGGGGGAGAAAAGCTCCATACAATCACAGAAATTTTTACATAACATCACCTTAACTTTGAAAGTCAAGAAAGTTTTTATACAATACAAATTGAAGTAGATATACTAGACAAATACATATTTCGAGGTACACAATACAAGAAAAATAAACCCAGTGTGTTAGATTTTTAGTAATTCTGTTTGTATATTCTCATAAGTAAGAATACTATTTATTCAATTCTGTTTATTCAGCCACAGAAATATAGAAAGCAAGAGAGATTGGATACAGATAGTGTAAATTGCAACTATATTAAGTTAATAAAAGTATTTGTAGTGTATAGTGGCCAAAACATATAAGGCGGTTTATATATATATAGATATAGATATAGATATAGATATAGATATAGATATAGATATAGATATACACACACACACACACACACACACACACACACACACACACACACACACACACACACACACACTAAGCAGAAAAAGAGACTGAAAATAAGCAGTTACTGTAAAAAAAACAGTCAATAGCATCTCTAATTCTCTGAATAAGAGCCCAAGTAATGAATAAACACCACAAAAGTTAAACCCATTAAAAGAAAGTGAAGTAATGTATATAAATGATTTTCATACAGACAAAACCACTCCACACAACATCCACTGCACATAGATTAAGCTTATCTCATACAACCACATTCATCAGATAGAATAACCAAAAATAAAAACAGATTACTTGAAATTATTCATAGAAAGTATATATAAATTAAGTAAATTAGTTAAACATGTTAATATACACCCCACACATACACACTACTCTCTATGTTAGAAAATAATGTTTGAAAGGATTTAAATAAAATAATAAAGAGACTTATAAGTTGCCGCAGTGGTACAGCGGTAGCATTGTTACCTCACAGCAAGAGGTTCTCCCGTTTGATTCTTGGCTTGGCTTGGGAGTGCCTTCTGTGCAGAGTCTGCATGTCCTCCCCGACATGCATGTGTAAATGGACGTGCCTTTGTTGAAGGTTGGGCATCAAGCTGGCACCTCGGTGTTTTGTAAAAAATCTACTGCCAATCATTGGCGGACCGGACTTCTGCTGTGGCGACCCCTTACCGAGAAAAAGCAAAAGAACAAACAAGACACACATAAGTAATAGTAATAATATATATATATATATATATATATATATATATATATATCTATATATCAGCAAAGCAGACCCAACAGTAGCCAGTATTACGATATATTATATCGCCAGGCCCTCTTCCAGACATCATCATCTCCATGCAGCATTATATAAAATTTTGAAATATCATTTCCTGTTCAACCTCACTTCCTATTAAAGACAAACTCTATACTATAAACATCAGCCATACAAGACTAAATTAAACAACCAGACGTTTTCAAAACTAATATGACAAATAATAAAATCCTTCATCAAACATACTATATATAAAATCAGTCACCTGACAGGTAGAAAATAAAAATATGAAAAAAAAGTAAAACGCAGCAGTCATTTGTAGTATGCTATGCTTCATATCACAAGGATCTGATTCTAAAATTTTTATTTAAATCCTAACTGGTGCATATATGTTAAACATAATATAAGCTAAGATAACGTAGTAACAATTATATCATCTCAACCTGTCATAATAGAATAGTGCCTTCAACACATTGGCCATTAAGGTCCACATAGGACCTAGCGTTTAATAGATCTCTTTTTTAACCATGGTCTCAAAGGAACACTTTCATTCAGCCCTCGTTCACGATGGGCTGCAAGGCGCAAAATCCATTCAATCTCTGATAACTCAGTTTGATTTACTAGATCCCCCCCCCTTGAACTCACTTTCTGTACATGTAATACTTGAAACATAAAAGTGTGCTGGGCAAATTGTAACATGTGCTTAGAGATTGCGCTACAGGTGTCCAATCTATTATAGCAATAAAAGTGATCCCGAATACGTTCTCTCAAGGAACGATTGGTCTTACCTACGTAAAACCTGAAACATCTTTGACAGGTAGCGACATACACAAGATTCCTTGTGTTACAATCTGCCTGACATCTGATCTGCCAAAGCTTACCGTCGTTGGAATTCCTAAAAAATCTGGACGTGTCCACATAGGGACACTGGGGGCATGATCCACACCTTCTGGTACCTAGGTCAACTGCTGTACACTCCGACATATTCAAAGAAGATAGATTAGGAAAGCACAATTCTTGTTTTAAACTTTTAGAGTTGTTGAAAACATATCTCGGACAGTTTCCTACTATCCTACATGTATCCTTGTTGGTAGTCAGAATGTTCCAATTGTTCATTATCACATTCTGAACCATTCCCAAATTTTAACATAAGGTAAAAGTATCTGTTGTTGTGTGTTAGCTGTACCACATACGGTAAGCTTTGGCAGATCAGATGTCAGTAGATTGTAACACAAGAAATCTTGTGTATGTCGCTACCTGTCAAAGATGTTTCAGGTTTTACGTAAGACCAATCGTTCCTTGAGAGAACGATGGATCACTTTTATTGCTATAATAGATTGGACACCTGTAGCGCAATCTAAGCACATGTTACAATTTGCCCAGCACACTTTTATGTTTCAAGTATTACATGTACAGAAAGTGAGTTCAAGGGGGGGGGGGTCTAGTAAATCAAACTGAGTTATCAGAGATTGAATGGATTTTGCGCCTTGCAGCCCATCGTGAACGAGGGCTGAATGAAAGTGTTCCTTTGAGACCATGGTTAAAAAAGAGATCTATTAAACGCTAGGTCCTATGTGGACCTTAATGGCCAATGTGTTGAAGGCACTATTCTATTATGACAGGTTGAGATGATATAATTGTTACTACGTTATCTTAGCTATTGTATTTTTATGTTTAACATATATGCACCTTAGTTCAGGATATCTGTGATTAGATTTTAGAGCACTGTTTCACGGTTTTGTATAAAAATTTTAGATATCAGATCCTTGTCATGATATGAAGCATAGCATGACTATTACATGATGACTGCTAGTAGATGTTTTACTTTTTATTTTCATATTTTTATTTTCTACCTGGGTGACTGATTTTATATATACATTGTATGTTTGATGAAGGATTTTATTATGTTTGTCGATATTAGTTTTGAAAGATGTCTAGTTGTTTAATTTAGTCTTATGTGTGTATGTTTATAGGATTAGTATCACTTTAAGGCAGAGTTTGTCTATTTGGAAGTGAGGTGGGGAAATGATGTATTTCAAAATTTGGTATATAATGCTGCATGGAGATGATTTATTTGTAACGCCTGATGAAGCAGGTACCTGTGAAAGCGCTAACGCCAATAAAATTCTTGAATATATCGTGCTCGATTTGAGTTTTACTGGCTTTGAGTCGTTTGGAGTGGAGTACTGGCTATCTTCCTGTTTGGGTCTGCTTTTGATATATCAAGTTGGGAATTTGTTTGTTGTTTTTCTCATATATATATATATATATATATATATATATATATATACATATATATACACAATATCTCAGACACTATCAATACACATGCCCCCACCACATACACACTACTCTCTATGTTTGAAAATAATGTTACAGAGAACTAAAATAAAATAATAAAGGGACTTATAAGTAATAGTAATAATAACATATATACACTATTTCAGATACTATAGAAAAGGTATTTTGATAAAGTATATATATTTTTTTTGTTTTACCTTGCATTTGGTGACAATATTGAATACCTGTGAGAAAGCTAATTTGGCAAAATAAACAATGAGTACAACATTACTTTTAGTTCATTTTTTACTATTTTTGTCCTCATAATACACGCCATTTCTTCTAGTTAAGCTAGCAAGTGTTCAATCCATATTTTCGATCAAAAAGTTTTTTTTTCTGAGAAAAGTTCACTGCATCATATAGAGAATTAAATAGTTTTGACCTTTCACAAAAGATCCTAATTCTGGTTGAAAATTAGTTCAGTTTTCAATGTTTAGCATCTTTAAGTTCTTTATGAATGGAATACATCCTTTCCTTTTTGGTCATAACAGATGCAGTATAACTTCATTGTCAAACTGATAGTGTTGTTACTATTTTAGCAGAGAATATCCTAAAGTCTCTGAAAGTACTGGTGTCTTGTCTTGCTGGAGAGAAATTCTTACAATAATAGATCTGGGATCAGAAGGATTTTTTCTTTCAAAGAAGACAAACGAGATCTATGTGGGTTTCCACAAATAAAAGAGAGCTTTCTTTGCAGATTTTGAATTTTAGCACACAGTTAGATAAAAAACTGCAACATATTGTCTTCTTCCTTTTCACATTCCATAGTTATTTTAATATTACTTCTTCTAGATCTACTTTCTAGGTCCTCTGCACATAAGCAAAGTATTTTGTTTTATCAAAAATTCTGTGTGATACTCATTCTCTGCCATTCGCTATCTAGGTCATTTAATGTGTCTTGTATTGTTGAGATCTGAACAGATTGTTGTTTTATGATCTCTTTTAACATTTCAGTTTGTTTATTGCAGTCTTCTTTTATATTTTCCATTTTGATATCAAGTTTATTAAATTTAATAGAACGCTCCAGGAAACTGACCATTATAGACTGTAGTTCCTTTATCACAGAGTTGTATTTAGAGTTTACTTTTGAGTAAATTGTTCTGTTACAACAGTCAATAAAACCTCTGACAGGAAAAAAATCAAAGAAAAAACATAAAAACTTGATTTTTCTTACAAATAGTCATCCAAGTTTGGTCAAAAGAAAACTTGATTTTTCTTACAAATAGTCATCCAAGTTTGGTCAAAAGACTCAAAATGTATAAGAAAATAAGTTTTCGTTAAGTCTGTATAATATAATCCTGTCAGAAAAAAAGAAAATAAATCAGAGCTAAGACTTTGTGCTGTTAGCAGTTTGCCATCTTGGCCATGCCCCTAAAATCACATGAATTTCTGTTAATAGTCTTGAATACCTTGTTTATTTGTATTATCAGACATCCAGCATTTTGGTTCTTCTTGATTTTCTGTAAAGTATTTCTTTCATTGATCTTAAGATGTCTACCCATCTCTATTAAATCAAGCAACTCTTCCCTTAGATCATTTTCTTCTATACTGAGGGCATATTCTTTATTGTCTTCGGACATTCTGTAGATAGTTCCAGAATATTTTCCTGTGACATATTATCTTCAGCATCAGGAAATCAAGTCCCCTGCAGAGCAAATGCCAGGCTCAACAAGCAAAGACAGCAAAAGAGCCAGCAAAAGTGACTTAAAAAATTTTTTTGTATTCACAAATACATACAGCAAAGACAAACCGGTTTTGGCTGGAACAACACAGCCTTCCTCAGTGTATAGATTTAAATCACAAAAAACATGCTGTTTAAATAATATACAGACATTTCCCATTGGTTGAACACTCATAAATATTCATTAAGTCCAGGGGGAAATAAACCCCCAAGCTTAATAATCCACTTTTTTTCTTTACTATTTAATATATTATGCCATCCAGTTTTATTCCTCCGATTCCCATAGATTACATCAATAACCATGAACTTAAATTCAGCAGTCGAATGCATTAACTGATGTTTATATGTTTGATGTTGCTCATGTGTTCCGAAAATATGATCTAAATGCGAGTCGTCCCTACATAGAATGCTCCACAGTGGCATGCAGCAAGGTAAAAAACCCAATCATTGCTACAATTAGCAAAAAAGCCTATATCATATACCTTGGGGCAATTTCTACTGGAAAAAGCTTTGGACGTGTTAACATGTTTGCAATTAGAACAATGACCACATGGAAAACATCCAATTAAAGTTTTCCCTGACTTCGTAGTCTGTTTGGATACAGAGTGTTTGTTGTCACAAAATTTATAATGGTTGAAATAGGATTTCAGATTTTTTCCATTTCTATATGAGAAGGTGCATCTCTCTGGAATGATATTAGCAATAGTGTGATCAGATTGCAAAATATTCCAATTCCTATGGACACTGTCTAACAAACAGTTAGTGTTCCGAGCATAAGTGGTGGTAAATCTTAGTGTTGTTGATGTTGTACCTGTATGGTCCCTGTATTGAAGTAGGTCTGATCTATCCATATTATTCACCTGGTTTTTGGCAGTTGTTATATTACCAACTTTGTATCCCCCTTGTTTGAACCTATCTGTTAAATCACTTTGATTCAGACAAAATGTGGAAGTGGCGTTCTCTTATGAACTGAGATTTAGGAATGTTCCTAGTTATATGCGGTGGATGGTAACTGGAAGCATGCAGGAGTGAATTATATTGTGGGAACTTTCTATTTCGGTTTCTAAAGTGCCATCAGGCAACTTGTGTACAAGGACATCCAAAAATGTGATATTGTTAGTATCATGATGTTCAGTAAATGACAGTCCCCATTCATTATTGTTAAGGTATGAAAGAAATTCTGCAAGTCCAGATTCAGTGCCTCCAAACCAACCACGTCATCTAGGTAACGCCAAATGTCCAAATGTCCATCGGGTAGAAAAGTGTTTCTGGTGGAATCATAAATAATCATTGATGAAACATAAGCATATATAGATGCCCCATAGCTGTACCTTTAGTTTGCCAAACACAGATCTTTGTAATAGAATACATTACATGTAAGAACATATCTAGCCATGTCAACCAAAAAAATTAAATGATGGAGTATACAATTTGCTACTGTAACAGGGGTTGTCTTAACAGAAATGTTGTCTGGGAAGTCACATCTGATTTTGACATGTATTCCAGTTACTGACAGACATCATAAGATCATCATAGTACAGTGCCACACAAATCACAGTAATGATCCTGTGGAATATAGCAGAGATATGACCAATAAATGTGGACAGTCTGACACACTCTGTTCAGTCCAGAGGTATACACAAAACCCCTTAGTGCAAGATGTGTGGACCAAGCCTGACAAAGTGGATGTTTACAGCCATGTAAATGGGGATATCACAAAAATACTGGAATAGATAAGCTCACACAGTTTATGCATTCACACACTCTTGTATGTCCTGACACATAATAACTGAAGGACCAGAGGTCACAAGCCCAAATACTACCCATTAGTTAGTGACATACATCTGTACAGCACCCCACTCCTTTGTCAGAAATATACAACAGTTATGGTGGCCCGGCAACAGTACATCTGACAAATAGCTGGACATAACATCACACTGGGTAAATACACTGAGCTGCTAGGCATGTCACAAAGCACTCTGCAAACTACAGCAGACTGCCACAACACTGGCCTACATTTCTTATTGGGGAATACACATGTACCTACAAATATAGCACGCTCTACAGGGATGTAACAGCATGGAGTAACAGACACCTGTGTGAAAGTGCATACCCACAACAAAACTGAACATAGCCACAGTCACATTGGTAAGTGTACTTGATATTACAGTATATGGACTGTGTGAACAACACCATCCTCATATGTGCCACTCACACACTAACCCCTCATATACTGGGCCAATACACAGTGTATTCCAATGCCTGACTGTGGCATGGAACATGTGTTGGTCTGCCCCTACAAACATGTACACCGATAGGGTACCATACACTGGAGCAGCATGCAACATCACATAGAACAGGACCAAGAACAATGACATCTACCACAGTCTGTACACAGGCCAATGTACATATTCACAATACACACACTGTCGACAATCATCATAAGTACACATACCTCACTACTGTACACACTACAATAGAATGTCCAGGTTTTGTCCTAATATATAAGGCCTACTATACATAGCATGTCTAGCAGTCTGATATCTCACTGGCTTGTTATCAGGTATGGTGTCAGTAAATAATGATGTACTGAACATATGCACCTCTTACTGCATGACATATGTACAAAGGTTGACTGAGTTGTGGCTGGGGACACAAACACAGAGCCAGTATTGACATGTTGCTGTGATAAACCCATACATTTACTGGTGTGACAGGGTTTGTTGTGACATATGTCTTCTGAGGGATATGAAGTCAGTAACTCACATGACTGTCACCATGTACTGACTGCAATCCTCAGAGTATGCTACTGCATTTCTAAAGATAGGAAATGTGTGAGTAACACAACACATGTAAGGCTCCAAATAGTGGCCAGTCTGCTGATAGCCCTACAGGTGAGAGTTTCCCCAACCACATAACACTGTCATGACAGATATTAAAACATGTAGAACAGCCATATCCACACAAACCCTGTTAAACCAACATTACTTCAAATGTAGAAGAGCAATACTCATATGCTGCTCTCATGTCTGGAACATCCCCCCCTTTTGTTGGCCTATCTCCACAGTGTATGTTGTAAGAGGTATAACCAACTACCTCTGTGATGCTGATTGTCAAACACCCACATGAAGTCCTGCTCGCAGTGAAGGAAAAGGGCCAACAGCCACATGAAGTGCTTAGTTACTGGAGTGAGTTTCCATGCTATTGGCTATAGGAATTATACCACAGCTGTTCCACAAGCAATCAGCTAGTGGGGGACTGCAATTCGTGCACAGGCCATCAGTTGATCATGAGCATCACTTACAAAACTCAACCTGCTGCCTAAGCAAAGCAGGTGTACTTTTCCATATCCACCAGAGAGAGAGTGAGAGAGACAGACAGAGACAAAATAAGAAAGGAAGGGAGTAGGACAGTAAGAGCCAAACATGTTTGTGTAGGATCCATGGGTGGAGAGTGGTATCTGGGTATTATGACGGTTGCCTATATTGTGTACTAATCCATACTGTCACATGGTAATTGCACATGGTTGTACACATTTATGGCTGAGGATTGTCGACTAGAATCTCTACAATGTCTGGAAAATGGCCTTGTAATGTTGACAATGGGACATGTGGCTCCTCACTATAATTATGTGGCAAAACCCACACTGCAATGGACCTTGTCATTACACAATCACCCCAACACCAACTTATCAGTACTGAGTTTCAACCCCCTACCTGACTATGTATTGCTATTACATTGTTATGCAGGTGTTACACATGCCATGGAGCTTACATGTTGGAGAGCTGTCCAAATGTATCTTTGAAGGGGAGTGACATCAGCAACAGTGATAAAGGAGGGATAAAGGAAGTGTAGTACATGTGACTATCCACAAAAGCAGACATCAAGGAAGACACAACCACACTCTCTCAGGGAATCACACACATTATCACAGTTGGCAAGGTCAGGATTAGAACTCCTACCTAACTAGTTTGCTACACTACAGTATTACGCAGTTATCACATGTGCCACAGAGCTTAGGCGGATAAATGGTCAAAGGGTTATTTCAAAGTGACTGACATCAGAAGGTGTGCTACAGTAGGGCAATGGGAGGTGTAGTGAGTGTGAATGGCTTCAAAATCATTAATCTACACACACACACACACACACACACACTCACACACACACACACACACACACACACACACACACACACACACACACACACACACGCACAGACACACACTCACACACTCACACACTCACACACACACACACACACACACACATGCACACATGCACACATGCACACACACACACACACACACACACACACACACACACACACTTGCTAGTACTGACATGCATGGGTTCATTGCTTCACAGGTGTGTAGTAGTTAACTGTGCCAGAAGGGTGTACAAAGTTAGGCAAAGGGAATACCTTGGCATGACAATGGTCTCTAGTGTGGCTCAGGGGTGTAGTCCCTAGATTGGCCCATGAAGATGGGTATTATATTCACTATCCACTCATCTGGGTTACTATTGTTGGTGGCCAGTGCTGTGCAATGCTTGCCATGTATGTAATCTATATTCCATAACATGGACAGTGTCTGGGTTGTGCACATGTCCCACATGCATGTTCTGTGATGTGTGGAAGTGTACTTGGGGTCTCTGGGGCATGTTGTGTTGACAGATTTATATCATCTGATGTGGCATTCCTCACCTCATGTGGTGAGACCTGGCTATGGAACTGAGGTCGTGCCTGCACCTACATTGACAGCATGATACAGGTATTCAATGGAGTTATTGGCATCAGTCCATATAGGGCATGTGTATAAGGCATGGTATTCCCTTTTTGGATTACATTTGCAGACTCTACAGTTCTTGCAGGCGTCCAGTGGGGAACATAGCAAAGGACCACTGTAAGCAATTATTTGCCTATTATAGGAATGGAACAGGGTGCCATGTCCTTTTACTTACTGGATAACACACATTCAGTCAGGAGATGTTACACATCACAGTACATTCTGATGTCAGTGGCAGTGTTGTGGTCAACAGGCATGTAGTCCACTGCAATCACTGCAATCATACCGTGGTTATTATCTGTGGACAATATGCAGGCAACTACCAATATAGTGGTTGTTGACTAGCCAAGTGTGTTTGTGTATGAGACAAGGGTGGATAGTGTTCTCTGAGTAATACAAGGGTTGCCTTTATTGTTCACTGATCCATAATGTCACATGTACAGCTATGGACTGTCTACACTAACCTCTTATGTTTGACATCTGTTGTCCTTATAAGGTGGACATTGTGACATATAGTAGGTCATCAATATGATAATTTAGCAAAACCCACCCCCAATGCATCCTGTTCTTACACAATCACAGCAAACTCCTCACAGGATACTGATAACAAACACAAACACACACTTGCCAGTACTGAGAGTTAAACCCCTACCTAGCTATGTATTGCTACTATAAAGTACCACATTTATCATATGTGCCATGGAGCTTATTGGATGGACATTGTCCCAAGGTACTTCTAAGGTGAGGAACATCACCAGCCCTTGTAAATACTGGCATTGGGTGATGTAGTGGGTGAGAGATCCCAAAAATAATGTTACCCTAATCACACATTTACAGTTGCCAGGGGTGAGGTTCAATCCTCTATCTAACAAACTTTACAGACCATTATGTTACACATTAACCACATGCACCACTGACCTGATATGATATAAGCTTTGCAACAGATACTTGTAAGGTGGATGATATCTGCAGGACTGTTAAAGTCAGGCTCTGAGATGTGTACTGGCTGTAAATAGGGAGAAAATCTTGCCACAGATGAGATTTAAACTCATAGCTGTGCAGTTACTGCTACTACATTGTTCCGCATTTATGGCATGCACCATGGAGCTTATAAGGCTAGCCCTTCTCCAAAGGTATATTTCAAGGTAGATGACATCAGCAGGCTTGCTAAAGTAGGGCAATGGAAGGTGTAGTGACTGTGAATGGCCTCAAAAGCATTACTCTCTCTACACACACACACACACACACACACACACACACACACACACACACACACACACACACACACACACACACACAGAGTTACACAGTTACCATGTCTGAGATTTGAACTCCTACCTAACTAGTACATCATACTATCACATTACGCAGTTATTGCACATGCCACAAAGCTTACAGGGCTGAATCTTGTCCAAGGTGGCATTTCAAGGAGTCTAACATCAGCAGGCTTGCTAAAGTAGGGCAATGGGAGGTGTAGTGACCATGAATGGCCTCAAAACCATTAGTCTCTACACACACACACACACACACACACACACACACACACACACACACACACACACACACACACACAGTTGTCATGTCAGGGATTAGAACTCCTACCTAACTAGTACATCACACTAAAGCATTACACAGTTATCGCATGCACCAAGGAGCTTATAGGGTTAGCCTTTATCGAAAGGTGTATGTCAAGGTGAATGACATCAGCAGCCTTGCTAAAGTAGGGCAATTTGAGGTGTAGTATGTATGAATGGCCTCAAAATCATTGATCCCTACACACAAAAACACACAGAGTTTCACAGTTGCCATGGCTGGGATTAGAACTCCTACCTAACTAGTACATCATACTACAGCATTATGCAGTTATCACATGCGCCATGGAGCTTATAGGGTTAGCCCTTATCCAAAGGTGTATTTCAAGGTGAATGACATCAGCAGCCTTGCTAAAGTAGGGCAATGGGAGGTGTAGTGTCTATGAATGACCTCAAAATCATTGATCCCTACACACACAGAATTTCACAGTTGCCATGTGTGGGATTAAAACTTCAACCTTACTAGTACATCACACTATAGCATTATACAATTATTGCATGCGCCATAGAGCTTACAGGGCTGATCTTTGTCCAAGGAGGTATTTCAAGGTGACTGACATCAGCAGGCTTGCTAAAGTAGGGCAATGGGAGGTGTAGTGACTGCAAATGGCCTCAAAATCATTGATTCCCTACACACACAAACATACACACACAACACAGGGTTTCACAGTTGCCATGTCTGGAATTAGAACGCCTACATAACTAGAACATCACACTATAACATTACACAGTTATTGCATGCACCACAGAGCTTATAAGGATGACCCTTCTCCAAAGGGATATTTCATGATGACTGACATCAGCAGGCTAGCTAAACTAGCATTCCTCTGGAAACACACACACAACACTCAGCCACATGCAACTTTACATTTGACAGGACTGTGTAATGACTGCTAGATGAATAATGTCTTGTACGTCATGTTACACAGTTATCACAAGCACCACAGACACTATAATGCTGTGGACTACCAGAAGTAAATGTCTACAGTAATAGACATTGGCACATCATGTGACATTAGCCAATTGGATGTGTGGTGGGTGGGACAGGCCTCATGATGGGAAGCTCCTTGTCACTGTCTGTCTCTCTCTTCCTCACATCTCTGTTTGTGTATGTTTGAACTATTATAGTGTGTTGTCCTTGGATATATGTGTGTATTCCTATCTGATGTGTGTGCAAAGCATGAATGGTGTGCAATGTGGGGAGTGTGCACAGACATCTGCGACTGACAGATATGTATAGTCCACTGTTGCTGCCAGACATGGGCTTCATTACTAAGTGTGGGAGCATGCCCAGTATGACCTTCTGTATTGAATGTGTGAATCTGTTACAGGTAGGTTGCACTCCAGTGCAGGCATTTATGTTCTACACCTACAGCTAGCAACCTGATTCTGCAGGATATCTGTAGATAGGTTGACAATACGGAGTCACAATGGGCAAAGGATAGTGGGATACAGTAACTAAGTGTGTTTGTGCTGCTTCTGCTACATGGGTTTGGTGTTAGCAGAGATATTCAGACATATGTACTGTTTTACACTGTGATGTATTATGTCATCAACTACTGACAGATATACATATTTGCTCGCAGTAATTTCCTGGGGAATACAAGATGAATGAAGCTGTGTCCAGTATTATGGTCTGCAGCCTACATATTCTTGCACAATCATGCCATTCTGGAGTGGGAGCTGCAGACACTTGCTGATGGGTCTGAGTAAATGGTCCAGCACCTTGGTACTGTGGTGGCTGAGGCTCCCATGCATGTACATCTATCAATGTGACAGAATGACCATATCCTGCTGTGGCCATAACTCTCAGCTGTACAGATTCACACAGGTTACCCAGAGGCAGGGCTCATATATCTGGTCATTTCCCCTTCACATTGTGGTTTATGAGCAGGTTTGTAGCCACCCATTACTGGGTTTGCAGACAGGGATAGTATGGGCACACATCAGAGTTTCAGACACACTCCATGGCATCCATGTTTCTATCCCCCTCTGTTATTCTATCCTCTTCCTAACATTATGCATCGGATAAGAATGACTATAGTTAACACTTAGGGGTTAGTAAACAGTTCATGCAGTAGGACATGGTGGACATGCTACTGGGATTTGTTGACATGGCCTTGCATTTGTTCTGTGGATGTGTGTTATGTCATTATTTGGGACTCCATGATAACATACATTGGCTGTACGGGTGAGACACAGGCCTTTGACAAAAAACTGTAGGACATCTGGTAGTGATGCAGGCCATCTGTAGCAGGCCAGTGCATTCTGTCACTCCTACAGTTCCAGGCTGCAAGCCACTGGATTCCCCTGGGGTGGCAGGGTAGGTGTGCAAGGTGTCAGTGGCAATAGTTTCTGTCCTTATTAATCCATTGGTGTGGATGCCGGCAGGATGCTGCTTACAGCTAGGGACACACCTCTATGGGACACCTCTTCAGCATGCTGCATTCTGTGGGTATTCCCATACATAAGTGGGGGTCATATTGTACTCATTCCCAACAGCAGGGATATGACCTGTGATGAACCTGTGGCTGATGTTGGGGTGATATAAGTGCATGTGTGCTAGGGAAGCTTCTTGCAGCTGACTCACAGATATATGTGGGGCATTCCCCTTATGCTGGCTTATGCGAGGACATCAGCATTTTCTCAGTACTTCATAACTGTGCCTTTTGTGGTCTGCCAGTGTTTGGCCAGACTACATCAGCATTCCATACTACACAGACAATGAATGTGCTGCTAACCTGTATGTACAATTGCAAAGGTGTGTCCATTTGACAGTAACATTTTATACACTGTGTCTAGGGTACTTCCACCTGTGTGCTGTGTGTATGTCTGGGCCCACATTCATGCCATGTCCATCTTTCAGATGGTGACAGATATTACATCCGAACAATTAGTATGGACTACTGCTGTATTGGGTCTTGCTGGGATGCATTGTGTTTGGCACTGCAGTTGTTAGTACTTGGCCCTGTCATCAACAGTACTAACCATAGGCCACTGGGACACAATCCCCCATGCCTACATGCTGACCGCTTTCACACAATATACAACATATACAACACACAACAACCTAATACACAGAGCCCTGCATATTGTTCACGTGCAACAATCTATCCTGCTAATTTGGCCAGCTCAGGTAATCTGTGCTCCACTGTTATTATACCCACATGTACATGTTACTACATTTCTTCATAGGATTGTAGGGGGGGGCACACCTGACAACTGTAAACATTTGCTATGACTGTACTGGTATTTCAGGTACTCCTTTGGCTTCCATTTCATTCTGTATTCTGACCTATCATGCAGACTAGAAGCATATCAGTGTAGTACAGATCTTAGGTTTTATTAGCCTACATTTCAGTTTCAGACGTCTTACCCTTCAGAACTAACATCCAACTGCCTGACCTGTTGTAGTCTGTCTGTGTAGGTCTGGAGGGGGGCTGTCCTCCATTGCCATCAATCACAGGCCTTAGCACAGCCTTTCTTTGTGGTCATCTACACCTGTCCTGCTGGCTGAGACTGTTGTTGGGTATGTGAGCCTCACTGACATGCATGTGTCAGTGAGGACACATTTGGTCCACCATATGGCCTGCAGTGGGATTTGTCACCTTGTCTAGTACTGTCTACTATGTTGACACCAGTATTTGTTATGGATTTTATGCTGCCCATATAGGTGTCTACTATCTGCTGCCATCCCATTCAGCCACCCAATTCACTTGCATGCTCACATCTGTACCATTTATACAAGTAGCAGAACATACCACTCCATTCAGCAATTGATAGTGAGAGTGACTTACCTTGTGGTTGTGCCAGTACTGAGGATGGCGCTGGAGGGCTGACTATGTCGGATGCACATAGTACACTCCCTATACATGGTTAAGCACAGATAGTGTCATGTGTAGCATCCCTTTTACTGTATGTGTGAGTCAGAGAGAGGTGTCATTCCCTGGGTTCCTACCATGTCAGTGTATGTGCTATGCGTTGCCTCTTTGCCAAAGCCTGAGCATACTGGGCACACCTTCTTCTGCCTACAGGGGCAGGCTCAGGTTGTTTCTCCTCAGAGTCACTCTGTGCCTGTGCTGGCCCCATGCTGTTCCTGCTGCAGCTGGTTCCACAGGATCATAGGTTCATAGGTTCATACTAGGCTATCTGCCCTGGGGCAATTATAAGCCTAGCCCGATTCTGTATGGCTTACGCCACCCCTTGATTTGAGTATACTGTGCCCTTTTTAAGGTTTAGTTTACTGTGCCTCTGTCTAATAGTGACACAGGAGTAATCCCTGGGACAAACCTACGATCCCCCATCCACCTATCGAGATTCTTCTTGAAGAGATTCAGTGAGGTGCTCTGCCTCACATGAACTGGAATTCTATTCCAGAGAGAAGGGAGCCTCTGGGTTATGAACCTGTCCCTCCAGCAAGTTCTATTTATTTCTGTGCTGAGGTTCAAGTCCCTCGAGCGTGTGGCTCTAAGGGATTTAGATTTACTGAGGTGGAGCATGTCCATTAATTCTGGATTTGACATAGCT
The DNA here is from genome assembly GCF_019279795.1 of Protopterus annectens. NCBI lineage: Eukaryota > Metazoa > Chordata > Ceratodontiformes > Protopteridae > Protopterus > Protopterus annectens. The sequence goes on along the minus strand of NC_056741.1, from coordinate 569,667,750 downwards.
TTGTATGTCAGGCATAGATCGCCTTGAAGTAGGCGGTATGCAACTGAGTAGAGCTGGAATTTTTTTAACCGAGCAGCATATGGCATCTGTTTGAGACCCTTGATCCTCTTGGTGAGATACTTTTGGGGTCTTTCTAATTGCTGCAGGTGTCGGGTAAGGTACACCCCAAAAGGGGCATTGTATTCTATGATGGGCCTGATGAGGGATGAATAAAGGGGCACGATTACCTCTCTTGATCTAGATGTGAAACCCTTTGTGATGAGGTGGGCTATGTAGAAGGTCTTTCTAACCACTTTGGCAATGTGGTTTTCAAAGGAGAGATTGCTATCAACTTGGGTCCCCAGGTCCCTAATAACTTTCTCTGTACTTAATGGATTTCCGCCTATGTGGTAATTTGTGGGCACATTGTTTTTGCCAAAGGGTATGACTATACATTTTTTGGCATTATCTTTAAACCATGGCACTGGCACCAGTTATCTGTCTCTGTGAGACCTTTTTGAAGTATGTTTGTGTCAGCTGGAGAGTTGATTATGGCACCCAGTTTGCAGTCATCTGCGAACTTGGTGAGCCATAGTCCTCCCACGTTTGCCTGTACCTCGGAAAAGTATATACCGAACAAGAGTGGTCCCAGGACAGAACCCTGTGGGACACCACTCGTGACCGGTTTCGAGTCGGACATGGCTCCAGCAACTCTCACTCTGTGGGTTCTGTCTTTGAGCCAGTTTGCGACCCATCTTGTGACATAGGGGTTTATATTTAAGCTGTATAGCTTATCTATGATGCCCGAGTGGAGTATTGTGTCAAATGCCTTTGCAAGGTCCAGATAGGCTGTGTGGACTACCTTCCTTTCATCTACGGCTTTGGTGACTGTTTTGAAGAAGTCAACCAGGTTCAAAAGGCAGGATCTGCCCTTGACAAAGCTGAACTGGGTAGGATCTAGTGTCTGTAGGTCCCCAATGTCTTTGTTTATGAGCTTCATGATGATCCTCTCCATAGCCTTGCAGACTAAGCTAGTCAGGCTTATGGGGCGATAGTTTCCAGGGTCCGTAGAGGCTCCACCTTTGTGGAGTGGGACCACTGTTGCTGTTCGCCATTCTGTGGGCACATATCCTGTAGTGAGGCTGAGATTGTATAGCTGTTTTATTTGAGGGATTAGTTCCTCTTGGAGTTCATGTAGGATGCAACCTGGGACGCCATCTGGTCCCATGGAAGCAGTGTTTTTTGCTTTGGAGAGGGCAGCCTTCACCTGAGCATCAGAGATGTTTGGGAGGCAGCCCTCTGCCGGGATAGATACTTGCTCTTTTGGGGGGGAGGGGTGGAGAAGTTTGCACTGAACCTGTCTGCCAGGATATTGGCGATGTCTGTGGGTTCAGTGTATTTTTTGTCGGTTAGAATCAACTCAGAACAAGTCTGGGAGTTGCATCCCAGGTTTCTAACATAACTGAAAAAAGCCTTATGATTGTCTTTGGTGTCCTGTGCAATTTTTCTCTCGAAGTTGGCCTTGGAGGATTTTATGAGGGATCGTAATTTTTTGCTAGTACTGATCAGAGATGCCTTCCCTATTAGGGATTTTGCTCTATCATGTAGTAGCTTCCTCCTTCTGTTGTACAGTTTATTTATGGCAGGGGTCCACCAGACTGGACGCCTGCCTTTGGATGATTGGGTCTTGGTTTTGTTTGGGATAGCATGATCCATGCATTCCTGGAGATGTCCGTGGAATGCGTTTATATAGGATTCTGCAGTTTGGGCCGTAGTTTCCACTGGCCCAGGGGCCTTGAAGGATTCCACTTTGGTTTTGAGAAGTGAGAAGTTCGCTTTTGAGAAGTTTTTCACTGTGGTTTTCTGGGCTGGGGGTGGGGTCGGGATGTGGACATCCAGGGAAATTAATTTATGGTCTGATCTTACCAATGAGGGATATACTTCTGGTGTGAAGCATAGAGTCCCCATGTTGGTAATGATCAGGTCTAGTGTGTTGTCCCCTTTTGTGGAAGTGGTGACTAGTTGTTCCATAGCATTTGAGTTTATAATTTCCAGGAGCCTTTGGGCTAGGGTGCTGGGGCTTGAGTAGTGCTCCCAGTCAATGTTTGGGTAGTTGAAGTCACCCAATATAATGGTGTTCGGAGAGATCTTCATGTTCTCCAATGTTTTCAGGAAAGCCGAGTGGGATTCCTGACTTTGAGAGGGTGGTCTGTAGGATGCTATAAACTGAAAAGCAGTCTTGCCCACTGTTAGTTGCAAATGGATGGTCTCCAATACTTTGTGCAATGCCACTAACCTGGAGGTGTGGATATCCTTGATAAATATGGAAACTCCCTCCTTTGTGGTTCGGTCCGGGTTTTGGGGCTGAAAAGCATGATATGAGGTATAGCCTGGTAGTGCTGGGGTGCTCTCTGGAGCCTTGAACCAGGTTTCTGTCACTGCACAGATATCGATGTTCTCCATACTGAGGAGAGCTTCGAAAAGTGCATCTTGAGGTTAAGACTTCTGGCTTAGCAGCATTACCCTTAGTTTCTTGTTCCTTGTGCTGTCTATGGGGGTAGGTTTGACTTTTGAGCCTTGCCTAAAAAGGCACTATGGGGTGGCAAGAGCCTTTGCCAATATCCAAAAGCCCAGTGGTGACAGGTGCAAGCCATCCCTAGCGAAGCAACGTGGCTTGTCGAGCATGTCATCCCAGGCTGACAGACACTGGATCCCCTTTGAATGACACCAAAATTTTAGCCAATTGTTAAAATCGATCATTTTGTCTTTGTACTGTGGCATCATTCTAGGTGAGGGTAAGATGCTGCTCAAGGTCAGGGTCATACCAGCCTGGGCTACATGATCAGAGAGCTCCTCTATGTCTCTTTTCATGTAGTCCAGGGAGGTACGTCTCAGGTCATTCACACCAGCATGTATAATGACTGAGTCATATTTGTATTTGCTTTGGAGTGACCTGAGTGCTTGCGTTATGTGGCGGATCCTAGCACCCGACAGGCAGCTCACCGTGGCCTTCTCTTTATTCAGCCTGGTGAGCGGGACATCATTGTGTCTGACAATAGAGTCACCTATTACAAGAGTATCAGGTGTGTTATTCAGCCTTAAGGGCTGTGGCTGCTGGGCAAACTGACTTTGTGGGTTATGTGTTATGCGTGTTTTGTTTTGAGGTAGCGTTTTCTTGGATGTCTGCTTTGGACGTCTCTGTTGCTTAGGTAGATTTTTATTTAGAGCCTCCGAGTATGTTTTTGTGTATTTATGTGTTTGGTTCGCTGATGTGGTGGGACTATGTGATACTGGAATTGTGTTGTGTGAGGTTACCTTTTCCTCCTGACTGGTTACACCAGTTTTGAGATGAGAGAGCTCAGCCTCCAGTTTGGCTAAATAGTAGCATCTCTCATATACATTTGAACCTGTTTGGAGGAGGAGAGGGTTGTCCATGTACATGAGACAGTTGTAACATTGCCTCAAAATTCCCAGATTCACCAGCTGGACTGGAGAGGAAACCATTGACTGACCTTTGGACATGCTAGAGTAATATAGGGAAACTGAATTTAAGATGGACCAATAGAGGACAGGGTAATCGTAGAGAGTATAAGAGTAAGTAGTGCTTATGGTTTAATAGTGCTAACTTGTAGGATTACTTAATTGGACCAGTGAAGGGCCTTAGAATGAGAATATGGTGTTTAAATTGAGAGATAGAGCAGTTCTAAGGGAAAAAGAGAAGAGCAGACTTTGTGGAGCCAGGAATAGTTTAAACCCAATTAGGCGGCGCTGCCCGCTGTTGAGCTATGCTCAAAAACGCGCAAAACCGCACAAAAGAGGGTTTTAAGAGAGGAAGATGAAGGAGTTTTGGAATTGACCCAAAATGGCCAATAAAACTACAGTTTCAAGTCAGTAACCACTCCCACAGGGGCAGGCAGGCTGCTCAATGTTTTTCACTGCCACTGATCAACAGAGAGACTTCCCTTTAGCCCAAGCAAAAAATGGCCTCACAGAAACTTACAAACAGTTCAAGAACAGCAAGCCTGTAACTGAACTTTTTTAAATCTCAGAAAAGTGGGAAAAAAAGCAAGATTTTTTTTGTTTTTTTGTTTTTTTCAGAGATAGCAGAAATTCACAAGTATCAACAAGTTATAACAGTGCAATAAATGACCCCACACAAGAGTGCTAGGCCAAAGACAGATAAAATGCAAGTTTTGAGAAAAAAACGATTTTAAAAATAAGTGCAAACAGGAAAGTCAGTAAACAGCTCTAGGTTGTGCTCTAAATACAGTTACTAATGCAGAAATCAAGTTTAACAAGCCAGAAAATGCTCAAAATAGGTGTCTATGCAGAAAAACTTAGCAAATAAACAGAGGAAAAATACTTAAAATCTCAAAAGTGGCTCCTTTCTTCTCTCAGCATTTTCTCCTCTTGGTGGGTGCTTCACCAACAGCCAACAAGCCTGAAAAGATGCCAAAACCACGAGGCAACCAGGTTTTAAGAGAGGAAGATGAAGGAGTTTTGGAATTGACCCAAAATGGCCAATAAAACTACAGTTTCAAGTCAGTAACCACTCCCACAGGGGCAGGCAGGCTGCTCAATGTTTTTCACTGCCACTGATCAACAGAGAGACTTCCCTTTAGCCCAAGCAAAATATGGCCACGTACATACACATCAATGCTATTGTGTAGCATGGCACATACAATGACAAATGGGTACATGTAGCTGGAGAGTACTGCAAGGCTCCACTGGATATGTCCAGGCACTGGAACGGTGACTTGAGCATCCCAAACACATGCTCTATTATGACTCTGGTTTGTGTATTTGCCTCATTATGGAGTTCTTGTTCAGGTGTGTGTGCATTTCTGATGGGTGTCATCAGCCACGGCTCCAGTGCATAACCAGCATCCCCCACTAGGTGGCCATATGGGATGTCCCTATTGGCAAATCTCTGCTACATCTATGTCATATGCCAGATGTGGGAGTTGTGATAGCTTCCAGAGCTACCAACACACACATTCATTATAATGCCCTGGGCATCGCACACGACCTGGAAGTTGATGGAGGGCAAGCCCTTGCGGTTTATGGACACCCTACCCCGCTCGCTGCGTGGTGCTTTGATATGTATGTACGTGCAGTCTATAGCACCCACTACCTCAGAGTATTCTGCTATTTTGTGGAAGACACACATATTTCTGGTCAACACCTCACAGGTGTTGTGGAAATATATGTGCTGACTGGCATGTGCTGACATGGCATCCAGGAACTGATGAAGTACCCTGGATGCTGATGCCTGTGAGATCCCAATGATATCCACAGTTGACTTTTGGAAGGTACCTGTGGCTAGTATTCATAAGCCTACACATACCTTGGTATTCATTGGGATGGGTTCCCCTCTGTTGGTTCTGTGTGTGAGGCATGGCCGGCACAGCTCAACAATTTGCTGTAGGAGGTCCCTGTCCACCCTATAGCGCTCCATTATCTCCAGCTCTTGTAGCCCCTGGTAGGTTACTCTGGGTCTGTACATTCTTCTCCTCCTCACTGTGGGTTGGTCATCAGCATTCTCATTCTCACCACCCTCAACCTCTTTCACATATTGACTTATGAGAGCAAAAGCAGCCCCTGTCATTTTGTTGCTTTTGTTAGGCAAATTTTCCCCATTTGTGTACACAGGTGGTGTAGAGTTTGTGGGGAAAACAGAGGGAAAGGTGGTTTGCATAGTTTATAGTAGTGTACTGGGCTGGGCTGCTGCCTGTGTAATTGGCTGGCTCTGATACATTTCACCTGCCAGCTATGCTAGTTCTCCTTGATTACCTTCCCACTGCTGTTTTTCCTTCCCATTGCCTTCCTGTTTATGCCCCAAGGCACACTGCACAAACCCAGTGCTCAGATGTGAATGGAGTTGCTATTTCATGTTTTTTTTTTTTGTTTGTTTGTTTAAAACCCAGTGCACGATGCGCGCACCCGTTTAGACAATGAAAATACTAGGCAGCTTCAGACATACCCCCTTCCTTAGCTGTGCTTAGCACAGGGCAAACAAGGGCCACAGAGCTCCAATAAGCTTACAGCATGCATGATGCACCCCCTCATGAAGTCAACTAGCTCTTAGGCTTACACCATGGTATTACTGCACCTACACGGTTGGGTGCAAGCTAACACTGACGGGAAATCTGTGATTCAGTATCATTGCCATCATTTGCATAGTATTGACTGTTAATGCATGGTTACAAAACTGACACTCAGCCTTCCCCCTTAGCGACCACTATTCCATGGTCTTGTTGTGTTATGCATGCCATTGACTATTATGGCAAAATTATGATTTTGGTTTAAAAGCTTATTTCCTGCTTTGTTATTATTTTTGGGCAGATCCCATTTGCGCACCGCTGCCCTATGCTTAAACAGCCGAAATTGGGCAAAAAAAAAAAAGTAAATTTTTATAATTTTGAAATTAATTTTCATGCCTCTGGCCATATATTTGGCCTTTGGCATGCCTAACCCTTCTAATACATGCATTTGTACAAGCGGTCATGCCTCCATTTTGTAGTTTGCAAAAATGTATTCAGATACTGGCTGAATACATTTCTGCAGTCTACACTATTCCTGCACGGATGCCTGCCTGCTTCCTGGATCACTAATTCACCTCATTTGCATGGTGTTTACTAGCAAATTACGTAATTAGCATACAGGGGCTGTGTCCATGCAGGAATAGTGCAGAAGCGCTCGTGCACATCCCAGGAACTTATTTCCTGGCTTGCACGGCAGCCATATTGCCTGCAGCAGCTCTTGCACTATTCCTGCATGCCATGCAATACTTGCTGAATCTTGTGGTAAATTTGCATCTCTAAGGTGTAGCATTTTGTTTAAATTAAATGTTCTCAAACAGTATTTGATTTATGGAATAATAAAAACAATAAATATTTAACTATATAATTATAGTTTATGATTCTTTTAAAATTTATAAGGATGTAATCAATAAAAAGAGAGGAGTAGTATATTTTTTCTTTTCATTTAAACATGTCTTTCAAGATCCAGTAAAATTTATTAATTCCAAATTTAGAGAAAGATTCTACAACACAGCTGTTATTGTTTATTAATCTTTCATGAATGGATTTCCAAGTGGATTGGTAATAGGAATTGAACCAAGAGATATTAAATTGAGAATTAGGGATCTGGCATATAATTCAACATTTGGAAAACTTAATCCACCTTCTTGCCAACTTTTAACATGCCAATCAAAGGATATTATTGGTTTATTGGAGAACCACAGAAAATTAAGAAGAGCAGAACTGAATTTCTTAAAGATTTTTAGGAGGGAGAACAATTAGTGATTGTAGGTAGAAAAGCATTTTTGGTAGGATTACCATTTTTGTTAAAGTAAGTCTATCTTCCATTGTAAAAAAAATGTTCTAATAATTATTTTAGTAACAGTAAGGGGAATAAATTAAAGCTTACATGATTGTTTTTCCGTGTATGCTCGATGCATACACAAGCGCAAACATTTTTAGATTCAGTAAGCATTGCTTAGCAGTGCGGAAGTCTGTGCAAATAGGGAGAGTTCCATGGAATGCAAATGACGTAATAAGCAGTTGAATTTCATGCAATGACCCAGGTGGAGTGATCCATCAAGTAGAAAGGCATCCATGTAGACTCCGTGCTATTGTCCATAGTGTATGTGGAATTTTTCCATGTACAGGAGTGTACAAGGACAGGAGGAGATGTAAAAGTCCACAAATATGGACATAACTCCCCAGACAAAGTTAGAGCACATACATATATGTGCAAAAGGTACATCGTAGATGTCTGAAAAAGGAAGGGACTATGTAAAAGTAAACATTTTTTTAAATAATTTCTGTATGTTTGCACTATGTGCCACAGTGCACAAACATGCTTACCAGAAAAAAAAAAATGAAAAAACAATCCTTATATGTTTTGCACAAATATACTATAAAACTTTATGTCGGGTCTGTACAATGGTGCCTATGTTCTGTCACCAAGCTCACACAGCTATGAGTCATGTAGATGCTAGGCTATCAGCACGCTATCTCTGTAAATGAGGAGTATGTCCTGAATCACTAAACAGAGCAACCTTGTCCGCATATACACTTCATCTAGGCTCCTACAGGATGTTGATATTCCCTCAGGATGTGGATGACATCAGGGGGTGTGTCCCATTATTATACGAGTTCTTTGTGCTGACCTTGCATGTTTGTGCAGCACGCTGCATAGCCAAGGGTGGTCACATGGCCAGAGTACCCATGTGGCAGTGATGATGTAGGCATCTGTCTAGGCAAACCAGATATCTTCAATAAATATATAAGCTAAGCTGGATGCTGCAGAGCACAGCGACACAGTGCATACTAAGGTGGGGCTTTTAAATAATGCTAATTGTATTCTAGGCAAGTGAAATGCTTCATAATTAGCCATTCCCACATGCTGAACCTAAGGCAGAACTGTATAAAGTATGCATATACCCTGCATTCTGTTTTTCCCACAATACACTGGACCATTGGAGTAGAGACTGGGAATTTTAACTGGGATAATGCTATGGGCTGCTGCAGGTCTGCTACATGTGTATGCGCTAGATGATGAAGTCAATGCTGCTGGTGCTGATGACAATAGTCCTAGGCCAAGAAGAGTGTTCAGGCCCAGAGTAACCTTCCAGGAGCTACATGAGCTGGAGATTGTAGAGTGCTACAGAGTTGACAGGGACATATTACAAGAGCTCACTGAGCTCTGCCGCCCTCACCTCAGAGCCAGAGTTAACAGAGGGGAACCCATCCCAGTGGAAACTAAAGTATGTGTAGCCCTTAGGATACTATCTACAGGTACTTTTCAAAGACCAACTGGGAACATGATGGGTTGTCACAGGCATCTGCATCCAGGATACTCTACCAGTTCCTGGATGCCATGCTCACACATGCCAGTGAGCACATATATTTTTCCCTTACTACTGAGGAGAGGACCAGTATGCAGCACGTCTACTGTGTAGCCCATTACCCTAAAGTACTGGGTGCTATAGATTGCTCACATGTACACATCAAGGCACCACCTGGTGAGAAGGGTAGAATCTATATCAACCACAACAGGAACCACTCCATCAACTGCCAGGTCATGTGCAATGCCCAGGGGGTTATCTTGAATGTGCATGCTGGCAGTTATCTTGACTTCCATATCTAGTACACATCACATCTGTGCCAGATGTTTGCTAGGAGGGACATCTTACATGGCCATTTACTGGGGGATACTGGCTATGTCCTGGAATCGTGGATGATGACACCCATCAGAAATGCATACACACCCACGGAAGAATGCCATAATGAGGCACACGCACAAACTAGGAACATTATAGAGCATGTGTTTGAGCTTCTGAAGTCACAGTTCCAGTGCCTCAATATATCTGGAGGAGCCCTGCAGTATACTCCAGCCAGATGTGCACAGATATTCAGAGTGTGTGCTATGCTACACAATCTGATCCTGCTGAAACAGCTGCAGCCAGATCAGCAATAAGAAGGAATACACAACCCCCACCAGTGCCCTGGTCACCACAGCCACAGTCACAGGAGGACTCAGAGGAGGAAACCCCTGGTAATGTCTCTGTAGGTAGATGTAGCCATGCTCAATATTTCCTGGCTTTGGCTAACAGACTACACATTTACTGACAACTTAGGGACCTAGGGGCTGACAACTTACTCCTACACACATACACAACATAAAGTTAATGCCAGGCAACTCACACATCTTATACCTATCCATGTACTACCTGCATCAGACAGAGTCAGCCCTGAACTACAGTTATATCAACTGCTGCATTTGCAAGGTAAGTCTGTAACCTACACAGTACTCAAAAGTATTATTATGATATGTCATTCTATGCATGGGGCCTAGTACATTATGCAAGTAACTATAGTGGGCTAGTTGGACAGAAATGGCATCCACATGGGACTACAAATACCCATTCCACTAACATGTTTCCATTCCTATTCAGTAGGCCTCCTGCATGGAATATTCATACACTCCTACTGCACAGATTACTGGTCCATCATTGAAGGGAGATGTTAGACAGAGGGGTTAAATGATAGTCAGGGTATTGTGCATCCCAGCTGAACATGTGTTGTTATTCCCCACTTCCAACACAGCAGAGTCCCTTCTAACTGCTGTAACAGTAACTCAACAACGGTATATGAGCATTTCACTCAGTCTCAGGACAGTTATATAGAAATTAATCTTACATTGTTTATCTTAGGTAACTGAGGAAGAAAAATGTACATATTTATGCAGGTGATTGAGTCATGAAAGACCCCTTTTCTATCAAGCAGCCTGTGTGGCACAAAGGGCTAAGGCAATTACCTTTTGTGATGGCATTCATGGTTCTTATCTACAAGTATCCACTTTTGTATGTGAAGTAGTAATAAATTTTGTTATACAGACTGTCATTCTGTGTGTGCTGTACTATTAGTAACCTGTTTCACATATTAATTACATAAGACAACTGTAGAACATCTCAACTAGTGTGAGGGAAGTGCAGCAGTGCAGAAACAGGGTCTGATGTCATATTGTGTAACATACAGAATCCCAGACTGGAATACAGCTAGGTGTGGGCTGGAGTAATTTTTAAGTAGCCAAAACTCCCACTGGGCATCTTCATACACTTAGTTAAGCATAGTGCACATCCGTTGCTCCTCACACAATGGTATTTCATATATATATATATATATATATATATATATATATATAGATGTGTGTGTGTGTGTGTGTGTGTGTGTGTGTGTGTGTGTGTGTCTCTCTCTCTCTATATATCTGTATATATATATATATATATATATATATATATATATATATATATATATATATATATATATATTTCTGTCACTAAATCTTCCGCCCTCTCTCTCTCTCTATATATATATATATATATATATATATATACCTGTATATATTGCTTTATATAAACAGAGATATATCTAGACAACACAGATGTATATCATGCACACACACACACACACACACACACACACACACACACACACATATATATATATATATATATATATATATATATATATATATATGGCCCTGTTACATACATAAATATCTGTGATGTATATATGTGCGTGTGTGTATGTCTGTACTGTCCATCATACCCAAATTAAGTTGTGTATAATAGCACTATGACGCATATATCATGTTGGTCAAAGGACCAAAAGTAAGGGATCAACAGTAGGTTACACACTGATGTTCAGCCCCTTGTGCCTGCTGAATGTCACCACACATACACCAAGAATTGAACAAGTTGTGTAATGTATAATGTTGTGTGCTCATGCACTGACAGGGCAAATTGTTTTTGGCCTAAGACTTCCCCAGACAAATGGAAAGAGACACATATGGCCAAAACAGCTACACTTGCCAACTTGCCATATAGCTAGAATAAAAAACAAGTTATCTTCCTGCAAGACTACTACATGTAGATAACAGTATGAACGATGTCCATCTACAGGCCACACATGCTGTTCAACATAGGCCTTGTTTACCTCCTCCACAAGTAGTTCGCTTGCACTCATTTATAAAGCAGACTTAAGCTGTGGCACATGCATGAAGTACTGTGATCTGTAGTGTATAAGAATAGATAGGTAGGGGTTCTAATCTCACTGTGGGCCACTTGGTGTGTTCATGTGTGTATGTGCATCTCCCTATGAAAGCAAGTGTGATTCCCCACTGACATCTACAGTGCAATGGTTCTGCACATTTTGGCTCCTGCAGTTGCTGCAGGCCTCCAAACTCTTGTCTTCTATCAGGCCTGCTGATATCATCTACCATAAGTCTACCAACAGCCATGTTAATGTCATACTTAAGCTGTGGTGCATGCATTAAGTACGGTGATCTTTAGTGTGTAAGACTACATAGGTAGGGGTTCTAATCTTACTGCAGCCCACTTGATGTGCTTGCATGTGTATGTACATCTCCTACAAAATGCCATGTCCTTTCATTGTTTGACTACACAGCCTTTACAACAGCATCCATCCTACTGTACACACCATAATGTGGTGTACTCATTAAAAATAGTAGTGTACAATATGTGTGACTAACCAGTAAAAGTAGCATGTCAACAGCAACAATGGATGACACAAATACAAATATTTTTAGACAGTCACCCTGTGCATCAGACGTGTAGCTTCATTTCCCTGCATCACTGAGACTGATGACAGAGATGTGGCATAGGTATCATCACTTGCAAAAGACAGAACATATAAATGTGGTGTGTCTGTAGGTGGCCTGAATATGACAATGGCGTGTGAGTGTCTGCATACACACAGTCAAGCTCACTGCTAGCCCTACATGAATGTATGTTGGACAGCTTTAAGACGTGCATGATAGAGTTGACAGATCTTCATCTCCATGTCCAAACATAAGATCTGGCTCTGCCAGGAGTTGCACTGGCACCTCCATGCCCAAGGTCAGATGCAGGGCTACTACCCGAGGGTAACTGCTGTCTGCTGGGACCATTTCCTCCACTGAGCCACCCAGGACCACGAGTCCATGGCCTGCCACATCTTGGTCTGGACAGCACACTACTCTCTGGAGTACTGGATGTACTGCCACTATAGAAGCACAATTGTGCATGGCCATGTGGACTCTCAGCAGATGTAGTTGCTGATTACATCCACGAGTCCAATGGTCAACACCAACCAGATGTTCCATCACAGACAATGTGCATTCCAAGACAGATAGTGTGCCATCTGTCTCAGACAAATGTCTTTCCACTGCATCAGTCAACCAATTCAGCATATCAGCAACACAGTTGAGGCAGTCACGGATGTCAGACTGTGTTGCATCCATTACCCTGAGTGTTTGTCTGGAGTCCCTTTTGGAACATGCCTGTGCCTCCATGATGGCCCTAGACATATGTCGAGTAACACATGGTGAGACACCTGCAACCAGTGGTGGAGGGACAGGAGGCCTCTTACAAGCACCTCTATCAATCTGCTACTATGGAACCTCATCAACTGTTTGACTATGGCCAGTGTCCACACTCACTGAAGCCACAGTAGCCACACTTCCCTGTTCAATGTCCCCACCCTCTGACTGTCCAATATCTGTAGCCTCAGGGGACTGGGTATGCATAGGCATACTGACTTTGTACAGTAACAATGATGGCAGTTTAAGGATGTCAACCTCTGTGACAGATTCAGCCCCTGCAACCCCCAGCTGTGACTCACTTTAGCCACCCTTATCATCAGAGACTGAAGAGACACTGACTTCAGGTTGTGAAGGGGACATCAACCAACCTCCCAAGTCACCTGTGATATAAAGGAGAAAGCATCACATTAATACCTGCACTACTATGCTCTGCAGTGCTATGTTTGGATATATGTTAATCTGTATACACTGCTGTCACTATTACAGACTTGTACTACCCACAATCTGATATAGTAGGACCTGAGATCATTAATTGGTAACCCATATGTGTAAATACTGCAGAATAGCAGGTCTTTGAACTGGAATCTCAAGAGCAATACATAAATTATGTACACTGTCGACATTCTGCAGAACTCTGCACAATTTACAGGTATGGCCATCTGAAAACTCCTGTCAATATTCTGCAATTAATAACTGTGGTCACACTTGCAGGGCCTAGGTATAAACACAGTGTGTACAGTCAGAACATATCACCACATTTGACAATCATGCAGACTGTACACGTGTCCAGCCAGCAGTCTTAGGATGACACTTTAGCTTGCAGTAAATCTACATCTGTGACAAAAATGTTTTGTGCTTACCAGCGGCAGGGGCACAGCCTCTTCCTATTCCTGATGATCCTGAAAAACAATTGAGGGAGAGGGAATGTAAATGGCACAACATGGTACAGTATAACACAAGTAGTACATCCAAATATTCCCCAGTTACAGTAGCTGCTATGATAACAGGTATGCGGGTCACAATCTCTGCATGAGCTTACAACTGCAGATAACCTGCTTCCCCAACTCCATAATACACCTGACACCCACATAAAACTGTATACAGCCTGACACACTAAATGCTACCATATTCTGATACTAATTCAAATAAACATACCTGGACACTCCTCTTGGGTGGAAATGGTGGCTCCCACATCAATGACATATGGTTTAATTGAAGCCTTGGAGCTATCATGTGTTGCAAAGTTCACCAGGAATTCCTCAGTGACTGACAGAGGTCGTTCCACTGCATGCCCACCACCAGTGACTTGATGATCCCTGGCCATGTCAGCTGCCCTTTTGTATGTCAAGTGGATCATGTCTGTGGCACAGTATTGCACCTGATTGTATATGTTCGATTATGATGCCTCACAGAATTTATGTTATGGACCAGTTATCCCACAAGGCTTTTCACTCCTGTCTATTTGCCCTCCTTCTGGACAGCAGCACTTGGTAGTGTTGACATAATGATTTAATAATGAGGTCATTTTCTACATCACTGAATGGTGGGTAACATCTGGCATGCATTTTAACACCTTAAATACAAAATAATGAGAACACATATCAGATCTCATAAGTGGGTGCACAGTCTGTACAGATACAGCAATTAAGGAAGGTTATCAGTATTCTCCACCTGGGTACACATCTCATATGTAGCAATGTGGCAATCATGCAAAGGATGTGGAGGCAACTAGGATAGTGGCAATAGTGATCTACACCTGTGTGTGCCATGACAGATACTCACATATGATCACACACCCAATACAGGAGTCCACTTGTAGTGTGGCCCATAGCAGGAAAGCCCTCCCCCCAAACATATATGGCAAAACATAGCTGTGTAGTATTACAACTGCCAACAAAGGCAGTATCCAGGAGACTTGTGTCCCTAGTTAACAGATAGCATTAAACCCTTGCTGTACTCTCCATCCTCTGCAGGAGTTACACAGCTGCAGATCAATGACGTGTCACAGGTCCAGTAGTAATGTAAACCCATTCCTCCTAAGTACAATAAGACATATGCATCATGTTGAAAAAAAGGTACATACCTGATGGTGTACAATACTACTCTTTTGAGAGATATAGTTATATAAGTTTTGTGCCAACGAATTCACCATAGAAAGTTACTGTCATACACAATGGTTTCCCTGATGGGCAGTTTGCCTTTTTAAGATGGTTCTTATTAGCAGGTGATTGTCTCTGAACCAATCTCTGAGTGAGTAATGCTGATTGCAGCATACACAGGTGATTTGCAGTGTAATCCCATGCAACCATTGAATGTGATATAAGGCCTCAGTATAGAATCCATCCCCTTTCTGATATGATGGGGTGCTGGGGTAGCGATACTACATCAGCACAGACAGGATGTTTGCACTAGATAATTATTACATACACATGTGTGTGCTTCAGGCTGCAGCTGCTGCTGCTACAGGCAATAAGTATAGTGAAAGAGGCTGCATAATGTGGAGGACAACAGCACTATGGGTAACAGTGTGACCATTGGCAGGGCAGCCCTGGTGTACAGCCGGAGCCTAATTGAGGGAACCCATCCCACAGGCTATTAAGGTATGTGTTTAAGGTAAGCATGTCAGCCAAATGTATTATTAACAGAGGAAAAGACAACATGTCTGTTGTGTCCTTGAACAAGGTAAGATGATACATTTACCAGGATGATAACCATTTGGACAACTACCAAGCCATGTGTTAAGTTATGGTAGTCATCTAGAACATGAGTGCTGGCAACCCTGGTTGCTACCATGTCCTACATATGTGTATGTTAGTTGTACAACTGTGCTATCTGTAACATCAGTAGCAAATGATTGTGTGCTGTAGTCTGATATTACTGGGCCTCCTTTGTATTACATAACCTAAAATCCTCTGTGAATGCATAAGGTGAGAGTGGAATATTGGGGAAGGGACATAGGTACATATGGAGGAGGAAAGTTGGAAAGGTGGGGAAGTTTTGGCAAGACAGACAAGACAGCAGACAGACTTGGTATGTGACATAAGAGGGGGAGCACACCTTGGATGTGGAAGATCTTGTGGAATCCCAGTCCCATGGATGTCATGCACGGTAGCAGTCTGACTCAAGTCCTCACCCATGGGACTGTCAGCACTGCTACTTTACTGCTCCTGTGGAGACAGTGGTGTACACCAGTGTCCAGGGTGTGGCTGCCCCACCAGGATGGACAGCATGCTGTCCATCTGAGGTAGGTGTGCACTAAGAGTTTGGCAGAGCAACCAATGCACCCTGCCTGTCAGTTCCTCATGGGTATAATCACCCCCTCCACTTCCACTCCCAGAGGGGGACCCAACCCCAGCCTGTGGGGCAAAACTATCCAATTCCACAGTTAATACAGGGGCAGCAGAGAAGGCACCACCAGGCTGCAGCCCAGACATGCTGGGACCTGGTGCCACGGCCGGGGGAGCCAAGGTAGGTGGATCACCTGGAACTGGCCTACCTTGTCGCACTGTAGTAAATTAAATATAAAAATAAGGTAACAATAAACATAACCAAACAAATGTTAGTATTAACATTTTAGCAGATAATATTGATTAATCAAAAGAAATATAAAGGAATATAATGAGGAACACAACAATAAATAACATAAAGGAAAGTATTTTAACAGCAAAGTAGTATGAAATAATACACGAGGCCAACATGACAGTTAGTTACTAATAATATATTAATATCAAATCATAATAATAAATAACATTAATAAATTAAAGAAGATAAGGGGTGGGGAGAGAGAGAAAAAAATGCCATTAGTAACTTTGCAGGTAATATTACTACACATACTACTAATACATACTTCTACAGATGTGCAAATTCAGTTGTGAGTACAGTGACTGCAAATATTGCATAGATGATGTTGCATGTGCATAGCTCTCAACCTGTTAACATGGGACAATATGGGCCAAGCACTAACAAATGCTGGTACACAGGCACAGCTACAGGGAACCTTTTTACATAGTGTGCTCATACATTACTACCAAGATGTTCTGTGAATGGATTTGCCAATAAATTGCATTCCAAGTAATGGCATGCATCTGCTAATCAAGGGCCAGTAGTCATTACATTCTTCAAAAGTCAGACAGTTGAGAAGTATGTTCATGTACACTAAATACACTAGACTGCTGGTCATTTCTCAGCTGGCTGCTATGAGATTAGAACCCACAAACAGTGACTGCAGGCATAATGTGTACTTTATTTCAATGTAATGAGTTCTCAAAACACCATATACTTTAAGACTTTTATTGCAACATTTTGTGTGAAATCATACATTTACACAAATGTATAGCAGTGTGTAGTATCACATTGGAAACCAAATGCAGTGAACACATGGATAATAAGTACTCTATTTGAAAACAGTAGTTATCAAAGCACCATCTCCTTTTACACTGTGATGATTAATGTCACATGAAATCTGGCAGTTACACATATGCATGGCTGTGTAGGAAGTCTGTTGACCTAAGCATATATCCTGTTCATTTACTGAGTGCTATGTACAGCATATTTTGGGTGATTTATCTAAACTAAGGCTTGATGCTTACTCTGGGTACTGCACTACATGCATGTCTGGAATTTGATGCTGCACTATTTCTTAGTTAATATGTAACAGTTGACTGGTGTCAGATTAGAACACACATGCAGTGAATACAGGAATACTGAACACTTATTTGAAAAAGAGTACTTATCAAAGCAGACTCTTATTTTAAACTTTGTTGATACTGTTCCTTAAAATCTGGCAATTAGACATATGGAAAGCAGTCCAGGACTTCAGTTACCTTACCCATATACCATGTTCATTGACTGAGTAGAATATACAGCATTATTTCAGACAGAATGAGCAAAACACAGGCTTGAACCTTACTATGGGTATTGCACTATAGTCATTTCAGACATTTGTGGCTACATTATTTATTTATTTACATTTAACAGTTGACTGGTGTCGTTTTAGGTCACACATGCATTGAATACAGGAATAGTGAACACTTTATTTGACAACATTACATATCAAAGCACCATCACCCTATACTATTTATTGATTAATGTTGTTTCGTCTCTGGCATGTAAACCGTGGATGGCTGTGTAGGGCTTCTGATAATTAACGCCTATACCCTGCTTATTTATTGAGTGCCAACTACAGCATATTTAAGACAATGAGCAGACCAGAACAGTGACTCTTAATTTGGGTAGGGCCCAACACTAACTGATGTTTGGAATCTATACTACACAGTACTGCATGCTTACTTGCTTTAACTTGCGTTACCATTTCAGGTAGGCAGTGACACATTAATAAAGACCTAAGATGTCCCATGTAGTTTATACCTGACTATTAAGACTGCATTCTATAATTAATTTCTTGTATAATTATGTTATGCATTAAGTTATTTACTTTGATGTTTTGCTACTCACCACATGATTGCCTCATCCTGGCCAGGCGCCCTGAAATGGGACTGGACATTGCGAGCCCTTTCTTCTGCAGCTATAGTCAGAAAAATAAACCATTATGCATACCAGTTTTGTACAGATACAGCTTATATATTTCTAAATTACTGGCAAAAATACTAACATATCTGTGGGCTTTGCCCAGCTCTAGTTTCTTGGACTCAAGTGTCCAAGGGTCCCCTCTTCCAAGATCTCAGGCTGTTGTAGTGGTGATGACAGCAGAAAACGGAACGGAACCAGCGTTTTTCAGGTAATCCAAAATTTATTGAGATAAAACAAATAAACCACAAAAAGTTGGTTTGGTAAAGTCACTACCAACAACATAAATTTCTATTCTTCACTGGAAGCAACGTGTAATCACAACAACATAAACCAATAAATCAAGCGCTTTCGCCCGGGCTCTCCCGGGCTTTTTCAAGATAATTTTACTATGCAGCTTGCATCTTTATATACCCCTTGGTTGTTTAGTTGATTGTCCAATTATTCAATTAAAACTTTCCCAAGAATGCTCTCAGAATTAAAGTTGTATTCCCTTTGTGAAGTTTGTTATTAAAAATTTTTTTATATATACAGTTTATAAAAAGTTTATAAAAAGTTTCTTTAAAAGTTAATAACTGTTGCCGTTGTTTTGCAACATATTTTTCTTTATTTATTTTACAGAAACACAATTTATGGTTACCATTGACATTATTGACCTATTCCCAAGTATCCCACATGAAATAGGACTTGAATGGTTTAATGAAATGTTAGTTAAGCTCACGACCTTTAATGGTGATACCATCAGGTTAATAGTGGACTTTATGGGTATTATTTTAAATAACAATTTTCTAATTTTCAATGGAGAACTTTTTAAACAAAACAAGGGTGTAGCCATGGGGACACCATGTGCATCAGCCTATGCAAACCTTGTACTGCACCATTGGGAATTGGAATTTATTTTTGTACCAAATTGGGTCAAACACATTGTCCATTACAAAAGGTTTTTGGACGACATATGCATTTTATGGAAAGGTACTTACCATGATTTTATTAATTTTATTGACTATATCAACGAATCCACAAACTTTTTAAAATTCACTTATGAAATTAATTCGAATCAATTGCACTATTTAGATATTAATTTAATGAAAAACAATGAAACTAATAATTTTGAATCTAGTGTCTATAGAAAGGGTACTTATTCTAACATGTTTCTGCATTTTGAAAGCAGTCACCCATATTTTCAGAAAAAAAGTATTCTTAAAGGCCAACTTATTAGAGCATGCAGAATTTGTAGCACGGACCAATTATTTCAAGTAGAAATAGAGTATTTAAAGACTCTTTTCCTAGAGAAAAAATACCCCCCAGGCCTAATTAATGCCTTAATGAATGAAATTTCTGAGAAAAGGAATGAAAAATATGCCCCACTCTTAAACACTGAATCAACAAGCAGCATAGAAGGAATTGCAAATAGGGAAGAATACAGTAAACAAGCATTTTCATACACCTTTAATAGTGACAATAAAGAAATAGAAGCCATTATCACAAAATATTGGCCAATACTAGCAAATAATCTAGAAATTAACAAGATGATTCCAGTATTACCAAAATTTATAAGGAAGAAGAATAACAATCTTAAAAATTTATTTGAAAAAGAAATAAATAATGACCTAAACAACACAAAATTAAAGAGAGGTACCTACAAATGTGGGACCTGTAAGCAATGTACTTTTATGCTAGATGACATAGGGTTATATTTAAAATCAAGAAGGACAGGTCTATATTCCCTAGGACATTACAATTGTAATTCAAAAGGTATAATATACCTAGGAATATGTCAGTATTGTCTGTCCTTCTACGTAGGAAAGACAGAACGTACGTTAAAAAGAAGAGTGCATGAACATTCCTACGAAATTAAAACGAAAAAAGAGACAAATGCATTCTTTAAACATTCTTTAACATGTAAAGATATGAATTTAAAGTTATTAGTGCTTGAACAAGTAAAAAGCAATATTAGAGGGGGGGACTGGGAAACATCCCTGGAATATAGGGAATTAGTTTGGCAAATCAAGTTGAATGCAGCAAAAGCACCAGGATTGAATGCGCATGTTAGTATAAGCAGTGTACTAAAACAAAGAAGAGCAAAACTATAACAAAACATTGCCAAAATATAAAATTTATAGGCACTAGAAAAATAGGTTTTAAATAGTTTTATGATTTAAATGGTGGATATTTTATTTAATTATTCATTTATTTACTTATTTATATACATAAAGCAAAGTATTATATATGTATGTATTTATTTATTTATTTATTTATTTATTTATTATATTTAAGCATTTCAGTGATTAAATTATGAAACACTTAGCATTTTATTCGTAAAATAAAAGTTGAATATAAAAACTACAAAAAGCATACACATACATTGTTATGCATAACGATTAAAGTCAATTAACAAATATATACAAACAAATGTTTTATACTTAGATAAATAATATTAATTTTAAATAAATAAATAAAAGAAAGAATAAAAGAGTAGTACATTTCCATAAAAAGCGAGTACAAAGTACTTTAATTTATTGACCCAATGTTAATAATGGCAAGGACTGGTCACGATGAACCCCGAAAGACATCGCTGCTTATTTAGACACAAAGAGCACAATATAACATAAAGAGATCATTTATTTCATCATAATAGCAACAACCTAACTTATAAGTAAAGGTATACATGAATAGAAACAAGAAGTATTGAAGTATGTCAAGGCAAGAACAATGAGTTAAATAAAGAAAGAAAAATATGTTGCAAAACAACGGCAACAGTTATTAACTTTTAAAGAAACTTTTTATAAACTTTTTATAAACTGTATATATAAAAAAATTTTTAATAACAAACTTCACAAAGGGAATACAACTTTAATTCTGAGAGCATTCTTGGGAAAGTTTTAATTGAATAATTGGACAATCAACTAAACAACCAAGGGGTATATAAAGATGCAAGCTGCATAGTAAAATTATCTTGAAAAAGCCCGGGAGAGCCCGGGCGAAAGCGCTTGATTTATTGGTTTATGTTGTTGTGATTACACGTTGCTTCCAGTGAAGAATAGAAATTTATGTTGTTGGTAGTGACTTTACCAAACCAACTTTTTGTGGTTTATTTGTTTTATCTCAATAAATTTTGGATTACCTGAAAAACGCTGGTTCCGTTCCGTTTTCTGCTGTGGTTTTCGATACGAACCTGGAGGTTGTCCTGCATTGTTCTTTTTTTGCTTAGTAGTGGTGATGACACTGCTCACCAGTGTGGGGGATACCAGTAGCACTGGTAAGTTCCCTGGCCAACCGATCCCAGGCCTCAGACTTACACTCTGAGTCATGGTTTTTACCCTGCAGAAGCCAGGATTCATAGTTCTTAACCAGGAGTCCAACAAAAACTCTGGACTCCAGCACACCCTACTGCTGCACCCAAAAGCACACTCCTTCTCCAGCAGCACCAGGCATATCCACTGCCAAGTGATGACTCCAAAGTATGATGTGAAATTCCCACCTATTGGCCTTTATATAGGCTGCATTCCCACTCTTGCATGTCATGCTGTAACTTTCAAAAAAAGTGCTGCGCCACTTAGCACCACACAGACTCACACAAACTGTGTTTAAGTGAAGCTTAGCAATGTGCAAATGGGAATAGACTGTTGGCCATGTTTAAGTGCTGCTTAGAATCATGCAGTTTTCTCAATGTAATGATTTTTTAATTTTAAATTAAACCAATGTTTCAGTCATCTAACACATTTCCATGGCAAATAATATAAAAAGTATGACCTCTCAGGCATCGGACATAAGACTTACTACACTGGAGGTCAAGATTTTACCTAACTAGCCACTTGGATAGTGAAGGGAAGTAGTATATCTGCACACATAGTACTAAGGTGTCTGTTAGCTGTACGCAGATTTGATATGTCGATTTCCACGTTGCTTTTTTCCCAGACATCTTTATAAAAGTTATACATATGACAAAAGCAATCTTACATTTATATAAATGAAAAACATACAAAATTACATCACTTTAGTTACAGTTTACATCACAGACACCATTGAAACTATAATTGTAAACATTATACATCACTTATAGACCATCCAGTCATTCTTAGTTAAGCATTATATAGCTCATTCATATCCTGCCTCTTAAACCTCGTTCCTGCTCTCCATATATTATTACCACAATTCCCATTTTTTCTGTGTGGTTGGCTCCTTCCCTTTTCTAAAGATCACACTTCCAGTTGTTTTATCTCAGTTACTATATTCACTACTTCTAGTAAAGTTGGTCTAGACTTTGATTTCCATTTTCTAGTCATTCCTTTTTTGGCAGCCACCATAATTAATTAGCAAGGCGTTACTATGTGTAGGCAATTCCGATTCTGTATCATAACTCAAAAAATCATCTTCTCAGTCAGTCCAGTCTGCTCACCAAGCATCTCCGACAGAGCAGTCTGCAGGGAATCCCAAACGTCTGCCAGCTCACTATCAGCAAAATCTCTTTTCTCCATTCTGGTGATGGTTTGGTTCTTAGAATATGCCCTGCTATTTTATAAATATAATACTATGTATGATTTTGATTGTCTTCCTTAAGAGACTGCATCCAAAATCCTAATCTCTCCTTATTTATTGAGCTTCCTCCCTGTGTCAGCATTATTCCTTTTCACTTTGAATTATAATTTTCTGCTTGTGCTATGTATCAGAGCCTTGACTGTGTTGCTCTAAAATACCCCCTCAAATTAGGTAATCCTAGTTCACCTTGTTCTATTGGTAGAATCAGCATATCCCATGTGACACTTGCTTTCTTCCCTTCCCAGATAAAATCCTTCAACTTTTTTTTAATTGCTATCCACAACTTCTTCTCCAGTTGATAAAAGTATGCTTGATCTGTGTATAAGACTAAAGGGACTAAAAACATTTTAATGGCTTGTATCTTAGTACTCATATTCATATAACAAAGCTTCCAGTTTCTCAATTTTTATATTATCTTCTGTTTAGTGTCAGGCACCTCAGAATTACAACAATTGAATACATCCATATCTCTATACATATATCTATACATTAGATATATACCAGGTGTCTGCTGTAATAAGTGCTGTTCAGAATCACTAAGCAAGCAGTAAAAAAAAATTTAAATTGATTATATTCATTTTCTACTTTTAGATATATACCAGATGCTAGCATCACACTGCAGCATGCAAACAGCACATAAAGTTAAAAAAAATTAAATTGCAATTTCATGTAACAATGTAACAGTGTAACAAGCTAAAAGGTATTGTGTTATGCTTATCAACTGCCCAGAGTTTGTCTGGACACTCCCAAACTACAGAACAACCTCTACACTGCTGCTTGCATGGCTTCAATATCCATGTTACTGTGATCTCCCTCGGCAGTGTGCCATAATAAATATGTATAGTGTGCTGTTGAGGAGGAACCGTGGCCATGTACACAGATACATTCCATGTAGGCTTTACATGGAGCCTACACCGATTTTTTAATCCTGGAGAGTGTTTATTAAATTACTATAATTTACTGCTATTGAGTCTTTTACAGTAGATTTATATATAATTCAAAGCTAATTAATTTGGGAATTTTCCCAAAAAATTCTTATAGTTTCTTAAATAATTATTAACTTTTTATTAATAAAGTTTCTGTTTTATCAAGGTTAAACATTAAACCTGATGCTTTTTCAAAGAAATTAATAGACTTAGTGAAATTTTCTATTGAAGCTTCATAATCAGCACATGTTATTAAAATGTCATCTGCAAATAATTAAATTTTACAGGAATAACTTTTATCTATCGAGAATCACTGAATTTTGCTATTAGATCTAATAAAGTTTACAAAAGGTTCAATTGCTAGAACAAATAATAGAGGTGACAAGGGACAACGCTCTTTTGTACCTTTTAATATTTTGAAAGAGCTAGAAAGAAAACAGTCAATTTTAATAAAAGAGAATGAGTTACTACATAGATTAGTTATAAGATTTATAAAATCTAGGGAAAATTAATATTGTTTAAGTGCTTTGACCAAATAATTCCAACTAATAGAATCAAAACCTTATTTATATCTATACTTATCATAGTTCTTTTTGTTTTTATTAGCCAGATCTGTTAAAGTATTAAGCCTAATTATGTTATTCTTAACCTTTCTATGTAGTATAAAAACAGTCTGATCATCATTTATTAATCCTGGCATAATAAGGTTCAATCGTTTTGCAAGAATAGAAATAAATATTTTATATTCAACATTTAATAATGAAATAGGATGGCAAAAAGAACATAAGTTGGAATCTTTTTTTTTTGGTTTCAAAGTAGGCAATATCAGAAAATATTTCCAGGAAGTGGAGGGGTTGACATAGGTTTAACTTGCTGAAAAACTTTTAATAGGATATTTAAAATATTCTCTGAGAATAATGGGTATAATTCTTGGATTATACCATCAAGACTACGGGTTTTATTTGGTTTAAGATTATTAATTTGATTTTTAATTCCTTAAAAGAGAATGACATCAATTTTTGTATCTTTGTTATTTGGTTAATTTAAACCTTATATTGTATTTCAAAAAGTCATTGGTTATGTTGTTGATTTCTAAGTGATTGGTTATGTTGCTGATTTCTAAGTCTGTCCCTTTGTTATTAATTTCTTCATAATATTTGCTAAAGCATTCTTGTATGTCTTTTATATCAGTCATTTTTTTTATTTTTATCACCTTGTTTGGAAATTATTTTTTAATATGATTAGTACTTATTTTTTCTCAGATCTAACAGCCAACCTGTGTGAGCTTTTTGGGTTTATTGAATAAGTTTGCAATTTAACTTTTTCTAGACTTATTGATATTATATGGCGAAGTACAGTACAGCATTTGCTGATTTGTCATAAGGTTTTAAATTGGATTTCAATTTATCTACATTAGACTGCAAAGACATTGACTCCTTATTCCACTCTTTTTTACATATGTACCCATTTTAATTCTTCCATATAGATAAGCTTTTAAAGAATCCCAGAGAATTACTTCTGAAACTTCTCCATTATTATTAATTTCAATGTATTGCTCTATTTCTCTTAGACATCATTCCTTAAAGTCTTTTAATTTTACTATATAAGCAAGGATGAAGGCATGAAGTTATCAATACATGTTCAGTTTTAATAAATAAACTACTAGAAGTTAAAACTTTATCAATGTTAGTCTGGGTGCAAAATTGATGAGAATAATGTGTAAAGTTAAGAGAGTTATTTGATTTAATATCATAGGTATCTCTCCAATGTTGTAAATTAATAAAATGATCTAAGTGTTTAGCTACTAAGGGCAGTTAAAGAACCATATCAGTAGCTTTGTCTTTTCTGAAAAGAATACAGTCAAAATCTACTGCAATAATCAATTCACCTTTTGTATATATTTTTATAATATCCAAATATTTCTTAGCAACTTTAGCTCCAATTCCAGGTATCCCATAAGAATTCACAAAAGTATACGTTTTTGACAATTTCTACTACTGCTAAATCCAACATGTCATTTTAGCTGAATAGGTTATTAGGCATACGTAATGAATTTCTCCAAAGAGTAAGAGTTTCTCTATTTTTTTATTTAAAATGAGAGGTCACAAGAGTTGAATAATCTTTTAACATCAATCTATCTACATCTTCAGATAACAAATGTGTTTCTTGTAAGAAAATTGTGTGAGCTTTATGCTTTTTTAAATATTTGTTTAAACTACTCCTCTTCAATGGATTATTAAGTCCATTGATGTTTAATGAGAGATAATTGTATGTCAACATGCATAAGAACATGTACATGCACTGAGTTATGATAATTTAATTTAAAATATAATAGCCAAGTACTGATAATTGCCATGGACAGATTAAAAAAAGCAACATTTCAAACTTATATACATTCAAACCTCCCATTATGCAATAGAAAGCAAAATAAAGTAATAAAGTAGGAAGAAACACAAACTTGGTTGACTTCTTTGAATCAGTCACCAAAGCCATGGACAAGGGGAAGATGGTGCACACTGCCTACCTTGACCTAGCCAAAGCCTTTGACACTATTCCCCACTCAGGCATAATAGATAAGCTCTCCCAGCTAAGCATCAACAAGTATGTTACCAAATGGATAGCTAACTGGCTCACTGATAGAACCCACTCAGTCAAAGTAGGGGAAGCCACCTCTAGTAGTAGACCTGTAATGAGCGGTGTACCCCAAGGATCGGTCTTAGGGCCTCTACTGTTTGGGATATACTTTTCTGGGGTGCAAGCCAAAACCAGTGGTCTGTGGCTGACCAAGTTTGTAGATGACTGCAGGCTGGACACTGTCTTAAATTCCCCTAGTGATGTGAACATCCTTCAAGAGGGTCTTACCCAAACTAGTGAGTCATGGCAGAAGCATGGCCTCAAGCTGAATGCCAAGAAATGCATCATTATCCCCTTTGGGGAAAATGTCATTGCCACTAATTATCACATTAATAACAATGTACTAAGCATGCAATCAGTTGTGAGGGACTTGGGCACCCAGGTTGATAGCAACCTGACTTTTGACCACCACGTTGCCTCCGTTGTATGGAAGGCTTTCTACATGGCCCACATCATAAATAAGGGTAATTCATCCAGGAACAAGAAGGTCATAACATCCCTGTACTCCTCCATTATCAGACCCATTATCGAGTACACTGCCACATTTGGCATGTACCTTGCCAAGCACATGTAGCAGTTGGAGAGGCTACAGAGGTTCCTGATCAGGAAAATCCAGGGTCACAAACACTTATCCTATGCAGATAGGCTAAAAGCCCTGTCCCTCTATTCAGTCTCATACAGACTGCTCAGAGGTGACCTGTATCTGGCATATAAGGTTATTTCAGACCCGGCCTTGATGGAGTTGCTGCATATCTGTAAGACAAACTCCACTTATGCAACCCACATGCAAGACCTTAACCTGGTCTGTGACATTAATAGAACTTGTTGGCAGGATAGATTTGTGTCCCAAAGACTCAGCCATCTGTGGAATAGACTCCCTCTTCATGTCAAGCAGAGTACCTCTCTAGCCCTCTTTAAGATGAACCTGGATGACTGGATAGGAAGCAGAAAATATACCCCTGGTATCCCACCTGTGTCCATGCTGGACAGGGGAAACGGGTGCTGACTTTGAGGGAACATGGGCAAAATTCTTGGCTAGGCTTATAAGGGCCCCCAGGCCAATAGCCTAGTATCATCCTATGAACCTATGAAAATTCCCTGATTTAATGATGACATCATTATACAAATAACACAGCAGCCAATTCATCCCAATGTCACCAGCCTAAACAGTTGCTATTGCTTCTTAATTTAAAACAATATTATTATTTATAACTATTTAGAGCATATTCAAGTCACTTTAAAAGGAAAAACAATGTAAAATATTAATTTGAGAAATAATATTTAAGATCATAGAAATATAAAGTTGGAAATGTTAATAATAAGGAATGATATTATGTACTTCTGAATATATCAAAAATATCCCAGAAATAATGCATTTCAAAATTTTCTATTTTATCAAGACATTTTATATAGTCATTTTTTCTAATTAATCCTACTGTAGAAAATACTATAAATAGCCTAGTATTTAAGCATTTATATGGAGGAAATAAATGAAACTGACAACACATATAACACATTAACCTATAGACATCATAACACAAATACATATCAAGATCATGTGTCATGAAATGTTTAAAATTCATTTAATAACATGGGTGAAAAGCGGAAAGGAATAGTCAAAATATGAAATATAATTAAAAGGTGCTATCATTTAAATTACATCTGTGTACATTGCATGTGCTTATATATGCATAATAAATTTACACGGATGTGCATACATATAACTGTATGTATGTGTCTGTAAATTATGAGTAGATGCTTGATATGTATATTAACAGTTGAGAGAGTGAATGTGTTCTACGTATTTATGCATGAGAGGAAATGTACAAATGAGTGAGTGTTTTAAAGTGAATGTTTGTATTATGAATGTATGTATGTTACTATCAATACCTCTAGTACTTGGAATATACATTTAACATCTAACTTCTGCGCAGGAAGCATTCTTTGATGATTATATTTTAAGTATCATGTACTTATAAATTTCCTTAAAATACTTTTCAGTGCCATATTCTGAAATGTGCGGATCAAGTTTTTGTATTCATCATACCAATGGGACATGAAAAATGCTTGAAATTATTTAAAAGTCAGTTTAGTATAAAATAAAATTACATATTTAACTAACAAATGCAGAACATTTTGAAGAGTTAAATCTTCTCATTAATATTATTTTTCAATAATTAGTAAAATAACTCTGAATAATTAAGGCAACAGATGTTGAGCAGATTGAGATGTTTTAAGCATCTTCTCCTCTAAACTGTTTCATATAACACAAAAGATAACAGTTTATATTAAAGTATAAGTACAAAATGTACATAAATGCTGTTATATGCAAATTAATATCTATATAGAAGTCAAATAAATTTATTTCTCTCAGAGCAAGTTTATAATCACTGTTAATAGCTTCCAGTCAAATATATATAAAAATCATTTTGTATAAAAAACAATTTTATAGCAAACAGTGTGCAGAGGTGTGACCTATATGTAATCCCATATAAGACATGCTAGCTTCCTGCATGCTTGTTTTAATTTGCATTTTTAGTAATGAGGTGTTCCCTGTGTTTAACCTTCAGTTTTGTTGCATTGCACAGCTCTTCTGGGCATCACATCAGGTGTTAGATTTCGCAATTGCATTTCAAGGAAAGCATTGGGACAACTGTATACTGAAATAATACCAAAAGGATATGGGAGTAATTAGTTTTTGTAGGCACTTGGTTATACCTTGTGTAAATACATCTTTAGACCCCTTACTTATGAATAGACAGGTGTGGCTTGTGTAAATATGTATTTCAATTTGAGTATATTTTTGCATGTGGATGTCCTTCTGTATACAGAATTGCAATGTAGCATCATTTACCTAAATATACATGCTTAATTTGTATCTTACCAACTTTCAGATGATTAATAGCACTCTATAACAATATTTTAATACATTGTCAGATGTTATGTAAGGCACATCATTCTGTTTACTATGCTATCAGCTTCATTCATGTTATGCATTTGTAAGTATTCTGGTTTCCACCAACAGTCTTGATGTTTAACTAGATCTTTGTATTAGATCTCGGGTCTTCCATCATCTGTGGATCACCCCTTGTCTATGTCTTTGATATTTTTTATGAGATTAAACCTTTAGGTGTGACACTGTCTGTTGCAAGAAGCAAATCAGTTATTTTACTTACTAGGTCTTAATTAATGAAATTATTTATTCTTGTGAAGAATCTGTATTCTGAAGGAGCCCAGGTAGAAAATACCAGATAGCCCTCCAACAATGCAAAAGTTAGAACATGTCAAAAATATAAGACGTTAATGGTTTGTACTTGCATAAATGAAATGTGGATATGAAGCAATATAATAGGTCAGTAGCAATAATGGATCAGTTAAGGAAAGTAACCTTTTAAAATATCAGGACTCAGCGCCAAGTCCTGAAATGTTTAGACTGAATAATCAAAATTCCAGTCTGACAGTGTGTAAATATTTGTGTATACAATATAACAGGTAGCATGATACAGAACCAGAGAAACTGTAGAGGAAATTCCATTACTGTAATGGGTACTTCTTTGTTTATTAGAAGTATTCTCCATAGCAATAACTGTCTAATTCATTATTATTAAAGTTATATTAGTTTTTCCAGCTTATTTCATAACACATTAAAGCTAGTAATATTGTTTAAAACAAGCATTTTCATCACTATAAATGACATATTCCTCTGTACTCTGATGATCTGCTGCATGAGCATATTATATTTACATTGTACTTATGTAAAGGATACAACTTTCACTGAACTATAATTAGGATGACCACAAGATATCATTAAACAGAGATTAGTACCAGGTGTTTTTAAGTCTGCAGATGCCTTCTTTTTCCTGTTTCCACTGCATTCTTCTTTCCTTTTCTTCTTTTCTTTATTCCACTTTTTAAACAACAATAAGCATAAAAATTACTAATTAAATTAAATGTAAATGGTCTGTTTTTGTGTATCTGTTTCTCATTTTAACATTCTAAAAGTTTACTTCCTATAAATGAGGTTTAAAGTTCAAAATACATTTCCTGCAGCACAGACAGCTTGAACATGGAATCTAGACAGTTATAAGTTGCAAAACAGCTCAAGGTATGTGTAAAAAGCATTGCAAAGCAATTTATCTCATACTATTTATTTATTTATTGACATTTGTTAACCGGAAAAGTCCACTGGGTCAATGATCCATTTTCAGTGAAGGCCTGGGGAGAAAAGCTCCATACAATCACAGAAATTTTTACATAACATCACCTTAACTTTGAAAGTCAAGAAAGTTTTTATACAATACAAATTGAAGTAGATATACTAGACAAATACATATTTCGAGGTACACAATACAAGAAAAATAAACCCAGTGTGTTAGATTTTTAGTAATTCTGTTTGTATATTCTCATAAGTAAGAATACTATTTATTCAATTCTGTTTATTCAGCCACAGAAATATAGAAAGCAAGAGAGATTGGATACAGATAGTGTAAATTGCAACTATATTAAGTTAATAAAAGTATTTGTAGTGTATAGTGGCCAAAACATATAAGGCGGTTTATATATATACATATAGATATAGATATAGATATAGATATAGATATAGATATAGATATAGATATACACACACACACACACACACACACACACACACACACACACACACACACACACACACACACACACACTAAGCAGAAAAAGGGACTGAAAAGAAGCAGTTGCTGTAAAAAATAGTCAGTAGCATCTCTAATTCTTTGAATAAGAGCTCAAGTAATGAACAAACAGCACAGAAGTTAAACATAGGAAAAGAAAGTGATGTAATGTATATAAATTATTTTTCATGCAGCCAAAGCCACTCAACACAGCACCCACTGCACATAGATAAAGCTTATCACATACAACCACATTCACCAGATAGAATAACCAAAAATAAAAAAAACAGATTACTTGAAATTATGTATAGAAAGTATATATAAATTAAGTGAATTCGTTTAACATGTTAATATACACCCCCACATACACATTACTCTGTATGTTAGAAAATAATGTTTGAGAGGATTTAAATAAAATAATAAAGACACTTATAAGTTGCCGCAGTGGTACAGCGGTAGCATTGTTACCTCACAGCAAGAGGTTCTCCCGTTTGATTCTTGGCTTGGCTTGGGAGTGCCTTCTGTGCAGAGTCTGCATGTCCTCCCCGACATGCATGTGTAAATGGACGTGCCTTTGTTGAAGGTTGGGCATCAAGCTGGCACCTCGGTGTTTTGTAAAAAATCTACTGCCAATCATTGGCGGACCGGACTTCTGCTGTGGCGACCCCTTACCGAGAAAAAGCTGAAAGACAAACAACAACAATAAAGACACATAAGTAATAGTAATAGTAATATTAATATATATATATATATATATATATATATATATATATATATCTATATATCAGCAAAGCAGACCCAACAGGAAGATACAGCCAGTACTCCACTCCAAACGACTCAAAGCCAGTAAAACTCCAAAATCGAGCACGATATATTCAAGAAGAATTTTATTGACGTTAGCGCTTTCACAGGTACCCCTGCTTCATCAGACATTACAAATAAATCATCTCCATGCAGCATTATATACCAAATTTTGAAATACATCATTTCCTGTTCAACCTCACTTCCTATTAAAATAAGACAAACTCTGCCTTAAAGTGATACTAATCCTATAAACATCAGCCACACATAAGACTAAATTAAACAACTAGACGTCTTTCAAAACTAATATCTGACAAACATAATAAAATCCTTCATCAAACATACAATGTATATATAAAATCAGTCACCTGACAGGTAGAAAATAAAAATATGAAAATAAAAGTAAAACATCTACTAGCAGTCATCATGTTGTAGTCATGCTATGCTTCATATCATGACAAGGATCTGATATCTAAAATTTTTATACAAAACACGTGAAACAGTGCCTACTCTAAAATCTAATCACAGATATCCTGAACTAAGGTGCATATATGTTAAACATAAAATACAATAGCTAAGATAACGTAGTAACAATTATATCATCTCAACCTGTCATAATAGAATAGTGCCTTCAACACATTGGCCATTAAGGTCCACATAGGACCTAGCATTTAATAGATCTCTTTTTTAACCATGGTCTCAAAGGAACACTTTCATTCAGCCCTCGTTCACGATGGGCTGCAAGCATAAAATCCATTCAATCTCTGATAACTCAGTTTGATTTACTAGATCCCCTTGAACTCACTTTCTGTACATGTAATACTTGAAACATAAAAGTGTGCTGGGCAAATTGTAACATGTGCTTAGAGATTGTGCTACAGGTGTCCAATCTATTATAGCAATAAAAGTGATCCCGAATACGTTCTCTCAAGGAACGATTGGTCTTACCTACGTAAAACCTGAAACATCTTTGACAGGTAGCGACATACACAAGATTCCTTGTGTTACAATCTGCCTGACATCTGATCTGCCAAAGCTTACCGTCGTTGGAATTCCTAAAAAATCTGGACGTGTCCACATAGGGACACTGGGGGCATGATCCACACCTTCTGGTACCTAGGTCAACTGCTGTACACTCCGACATATTCAAAGAAGATAAATTAGGAAAGCACAATTCTTGTTTTAAACTTTTAGAGTTGTTGAAAACATATCTCGGACAGTTTCCTACTATCCTACATGTATCCTTGTTGGTAGTCAGAATGTTCCAATTGTTCATTATCACATTCTGAACCATTCCCAAATTTTTAACATAAGGTAAAAGTATCTGTTGTTGTGTGTTAGCTGTACCACATACGGTAAGCTTTGGCAGATCAGATGTCAGGCAGATTGTAACACAAGAAATCTTGTGTATGTCGCTACCTGTCAAAGATGTTTCAGGTTTTACGTAGGTAAGACCAATCGTTCCTTGAGAGAACGTATTCGGGATCACTTTTATTGCTATAATAGATTGGACACCTGTAGCGCAATCTCTAAGCACATGTTACAATTTGCCCAGCACACTTTTATGTTTCAAGTATTACATGTACAGAAAGTGAGTTCAAGGGGGGGGGGTCTAGTAAATCAAACTGAGTTATCAGAGATTGAATGGATTTTGCGCCTTGCAGCCCATCGTGAACGAGGGCTGAATGAAAGTGTTCCTTTGAGACCATGGTTAAAAAAGAGATCTATTAAACGCTAGGTCCTATGTGGACCTTAATGGCCAATGTGTTGAAGGCACTATTCTATTATGACAGGTTGAGATGATATAATTGTTACTACGTTATCTTAGCTATTGTATTTTTATGTTTAACATATATGCACCTTAGTTCAGGATATCTGTGATTAGATTTTAGAGTAGGCACTGTTTCACGTGTTTTGTATAAAAATTTTTAGATATCAGATCCTTGTCATGATATGAAGCATAGCATGACTACGACATGATGACTGCTAGTAGATGTTTTACTTTTTATTTTCATATTTTTTATTTTCTACCTGTCAGGTGACTGATTTTATATATACATTGTATGTTTGATGAAGGATTTTATTATGTTTGTCAGATATTAGTTTTGAAAGATGTCTAGTTGTTTAATTTAGTCTTATGTGTGTGGCTGATGTTTATAGGATTAGTATCACTTTAAGGCAGAGTTTGTCTTATTTTAAAAGGAAGTGAGGTTGAACAGGAAATGATGTATTTCAAAATTTGGTATATAATGCTGCATGGAGATGATTTATTTGTAACGTCTGATGAAGCAGGGGTACCTGTGAAAGCGCTAACGTCAATAAAATTCTTCTTGAATATATCGTGCTCGATTTTGGAGTTTTACTGGCTTTGAGTCGTTTGGAGTGGAGTACTGGCTGTATCTTCCTGTTTGGGTCTGCTTTGCTGATATATCAAGTTGGGAATTTGTTTGTTGTTTTTCTCATATATATATATATATATATATATATATATATATATATATATATATATACACAATATCTCAGACACTATCAATACACACCCCTCACCACATAGATACTACTCTCTATGCTTGAAAATAATGTTAGAGAGAATTAAAATAAAATAATAAAGGGACTTATAAGTAATAGTAATAACATATATACACTATTTCAGATACTATAGAAAAAGGTATTATGATAAAGTATAACATTTTTGTTTGTTTTACCTTGTATTTGATGATGAAATGTAATAGAGGACAAAACTGAATACTTGTGAGATAGCTATTTAGGCAAAGTAGAAAATGAGAACAACATTACTTTTCTTTAATTTTTTACTATTTTTGTCCTCATAATACACGCCATTTCTTCTAGTTAAGCTAGCAAGTGTTCAATCCATATTTTCTGATTGATCAAAAAGTTTCTTTTTCTGAGAAAAGTTCACTGCATCATATAGAGAATTAAACAGTTTCTGACCTTCTGCTAAAAAGATCCTAATTCTGGTTGGAAAAATTAGTTCAGCTTTAATGTTTAGCATCTTTAAGTCTTTTATGAATGGAATACATCCTTTCCTTTTGGTCATAACAGATGCAGTATAATCATTGTCAAAACTGATAGTGTTGTTACTTGTTTTAGCAGAGAATTATCCCAGTCTTCAGTACCAGGTCTTTGTCTTGGCTGGAGAGAAATTTTACAATAATAGATCTGGGGACTGAAGGATTTTTCTTCAAAGAAGACAAACGAGATCTATGGGCTCTCTCAATAACAAAAGAGAGCTTTTGGTAGATTTTGAATTTTAGGCATACAGTTAGATAAAAACTGCAACATATTGTCTTCTTCCTTTTCTGACATTCCATATATTTTAATATTACTTCTTCTAGATCTACTTTCTAGGTCCTCTGCACATAAGCAAAGTATTTTGTTTTATCAAAAATTCTGTGTGATACTCATTCTCTGCCATTCGCTATCTAGGTCATTTAATGTGTCTTGTATTGTTGAGATCTGAACAGATTGTTGTTTTATGATCTCTTTTAACATTTCAGTTTGTTTATTGCAGTCTTCTTTTATATTTTCCATTTTGATATCAAGTTTATTAAATTTAATAGAACGCTCCAGGAAACTGACCATTATAGACTGTAGTTCCTTTATCACAGAGTTGTATTTAGAGTTTACTTTTGAGTAAATTGTTCTGTTACAACAGTCAATAAAACCTCTGACAGGAAAAAAATCAAAGAAAAACATAAAACTTGATTTTTCTTACAAATAGTCATCCAAGTTTGGTCAAAAGAAAACTTGATTTTTCTTACAAATAGTCATCCAAGTTTGGTCAAAAGACTCAAAATGTATAAGAAAATAAGTTTTCGTTAAGTCTGTATAATATAATCCTGTCAGAAAAAAAGAAAATAAATCAGAGCTAAGACTTTGTGCTGTTAGCAGTTTGCCATCTTGGCCATGCCCCTAAAATCACATGAATTTCTGTTAATAGTCTTGAATACCTTGTTTATTTGTATTATCAGACATCCAGCATTTTGGTTCTTCTTGATTTTCTGTAAAGTATTTCTTTCATTGATCTTAAGATGTCTACCCATCTCTATTAAATCAAGCAACTCTTCCCTTAGATCATTTTCTTCTATACTGAGGGCATATTCTTTATTGTCTGTTTCCTTCGGACATTCTGTAGATAGTTCCAGAATATTTTCCTGTGACATATTATCTTCAGCATCAGGAAATCAAGTCCCCTGCATGAGAGCAAATGCCAGGCTCAACAAGCAAAGACAGCAAAAAACACAAAGAGCCAGCAAAAGTGACTTAAAATTTTTTTTTGTATTCACAAATACATACAGCAAAAACAAACCGGTTTCGGCTGGAACAACACAGCCTTCCTCAGTGTATAGATTCAAATCACAAAAAACATGCTGTTTAAATAATATAAAGTCATTTCCCATTGGTTGAACACTCATAAATATTCATTAAGTCCGGGGGGAAATAAACCCCCCAAGCTTAATAATCCACTTTTTTTCTTTACTATTTAATATATTATGCCATCCAGTTTTATTCATCCGATTCCCACAGATTACATCAATAACCATGAACTTAAATTCAGCAGTTGAATGCATTAACTGATGTTTATATAAAGCATTTGTAAGTTTTTTATGTTTGATGTTGCTCATGTGTTCCGAAATCCGTGATCTAAATGGGCGAGACGTCTGCCCTACATAGAATGCTCCACAGTGGCATGCAGCAAGGTAAAAAACCCAATCATTGCTACAATTAGCAAAAAAGCCTATATCATATACCTTGGGGCAATTTCTACTGGAAAAAGCTTTGGACGTGTTAACATGTTTGCAATTAGAACAATGACCACATGGAAAACATCCAATTAAAGTTTTCCCTGACTTCGTAGTCTGTTTGGATACAGAGTGTTTGTTGTCACAAAATTTATAATGGTTGAAATAGGATTTCAGATTTTTTCCATTTCTATATGAGAAGGTGCATCTCTCTGGAATGATATTAGCAATAGTGTGATCAGATTGCAAAATATTCCAATTCCTATGGACACTGTCTAACAAACAGTTAGTGTTCCGAGCATAAGTGGTGGTAAATCTTAGTGTTGTTGATGTTGTACCTGTATGGTCCCTGTATTGAAGTAGGTCTGATCTATCCATATTATTCACCTGGTTTTTGGCAGTTGTTATATTACCAACTTTGTATCCCCCTTGTTTGAACCTATCTGTTAAATCACTTTGATTCAGACAAAATGTGGAAGGTTTCGAACAAATACGTTTGGCTCTTATGAACTGAGATTTAGGAATGTTCCTAGTTATATGCGGTGGATGGTAACTGGAAGCATGCAGGAGTGAATTATATTGTGGGAACTTTCTATACATTTCGGTTTCTAAAGTGCCATCAGGCAACTTGTGTACAAGGACATCCAAAAATGTGATATTGTTAGTATCATGATGTTCAGTAAATGACAGTCCCCATTCATTATTGTTAAGGTATGAAAGAAATTCTGCAAGTCCAGATTCAGTGCCTCTCCAAACCAACCACACGTCATCTAGGTAACGTCTCCAAATGTCCATATCGGGTAGAAAAGTGTTTCTGGTGGAATCATAAATAATCATTGATTCAACATAAGCCATGAAAAGGTCAGCATATATAGGGGCAAAAGATGCCCCCATAGCTGTACCTTTAGTTTGCCAGAAGCACAGATCTTTGTAATAGAATACATTACATGTAAGAACATATCTAGCCATGTCAACCAAAAAAAATTAAATGATGGAGTATACAATTTGGTAAAGTCTAACCAATATGTCAAAGCTTTTAGTCCTGCCTGGTGTGGTATATTTGTATAAAGCGCACTCACATCAAGTGTACATAGAAGCCAATCAGCCTCAAGTTGTGTATCTGATATTATTTGCAGAAAGTTTGTTGTATCTTGTAACCTGGATCGAATAGATGGTAATAAAGGTTTTAAATATTTAGTCAGAAACATAGATAGTGGTTCAGTAACATAGCCCTTACCAGATACTATGGGTCTGCCCGGAGGATTGGTAGCATTCTTGTGGATTTTAGGTAGAAAATAAATATATTGGGCATTAGAGTTCATTATTGACAATTGTTGAAAGGTGCCATTATTAATAATAGCCCGATTTTTAGCATCAACAAGAAAGCATTTAATACATTTAATAAGTCTTGATGTAGGGTCGACAGACATATGAGAATAGTATCTGGTATCAAAAAGCTGCCTACGGGCCTCACTATCATAATCTGCCCAGTTCTGCACAACCACAGCACCTCCCTTGTCTGCTGTAGTAATAACAATATACTTATTGTTCTGTAGATCACAAATAGCCTGTTTCTCTATAGATGTTACATTATTATATTTTACGGCAACATCAGAACTAAAGAAATGTAGATCTTTGAGCACACTATTTAGAAACAAATGAACTGTGGCATGCATAGGTGGTAAAAAAATGGATTTATGATAGATGAATTTACCATGATCCACATTACTTCCAGAATCACCAAAAAATAATCTAAGATTAAGCAATCTGCAAAAATTAACTGTATCTTGAGCAAGTGCATCTTCAGAAATCATGAAACCAGGTATAAAACTGAGGCCTTTATTTAGAACAGAAATATGTATAGAAGATAGAACAAAATTTGACAAATTTAACACATTGTTAAATTTTTCACCATTCAATTTTTCAGGGCCATTGCTAATAATCCTTGAATATTTTGAACCTTTTCGATGTTTATGTCCCCCTGTCTACGTTTAGTCCTAAAGGGATAACCCCAGGTGTTCTTTTGGGAGAGGGAGACCCCGATGCTGCCAGGGATTCGTTATCAGTGCCAGATGATGTATCCTCAAATGATGAGGTGGTCTCATTATAGTTTTTACGTAGAATGGACCTAGGTCTTTTGCGTTTCATGGTGGATGCTGGAGGATTATTAAACCTCACATGCTTGGTCTGATGCAAAAATGGATTCCCACGTGAATAGTCTTCCTGGTCCCTGTGAAATTTTTTCATTTTCCTAGATTTTAATTCAGCATCATATTTTTTAAGATCTACCGCTACCTTATTCAACCTACCTTCAAATGAAGGTTCTTTTTCAAAGGCTTTTAATTTATCCGCTGAAGCAGTGATACTTGTTAGCCCCCTATCAATTGCCCGATTATGAAAATTATGCAATTCTGTGACAAAAGCCATAGTGGCTTCCTGTTGTATTTTGGACCAGTTTTTGGTCAACTCATCATCCATACTATTAACACGGGGGATCGTACGTATACGTAACCCCCTGGGAGTGATATTGGCGGCCTGATATGCCCTGAAAAGCTTGCTGTGCCACACATTTGCACACAATAGTCTAAGCTGCTTGTTAAGATCATCAATCAAAATTTGACATGATGACTCCAGACTGCTTGAGTCTATAGGTTCAATACTCCCATTGTTAGTAGTAGATAGACCAAAGACCCCAAGGTCTTCCCTGTCTGCAACTAAACCCGAAATGAGATTCGATAAATCCATGCTTATAAATGCAATTGGAAACCAATATGCAAAAAAAATATACTGTCAATATTGGTATCAAAATATATGAACCAAGACAGTCAAAGCAAATAATTTTTATATAGATAGCTGTCAATAATAGTTGCCCATGGACATAACCACGACAGCTAAAAAGCACAATGGACAATAACAGCAGAACAGAATATCACGTAGTGAATAAGAAGAGCTGTGTCCAAATCAATACCAACAAATGCCAATAGTCTAATCGGAAAATAGTAAATGCCAATCATACTAATAAGTGAATATTGAGGGGGCCAAGCAAGATATCAAACAAGAGCGGACAGTATATAGAATTCAATATGAGCTGAATGGAAATCTGGATAACAGTACCTAAATCAAAAAATACCAGGGACAAAGGACCAGCCCCAATGAGACCAAAACAATTAGTTATCTGGTCACAAAAACAGACCCATATCAAAATGAATGGAAAAAATATATATAGAAACTCTCATCCATTAATGACAAAAAACAAACACTTCAGAAAGTATTATATGTGTGTTTCATATGCCTAATTGTATCAAATACCTTGACATCCCCCAATAATGAAAATCTTAGGGAAGAAATGTTCATATAACATAGACAACCTAGAATATTAGCATAGTCCAAAAAAAGGCATAACACTCAATAATTGCTGCTAGATAAATGGGCTAGTGGAAAGTAGTGCATGTATGGTGATCCATGCTAGTATAATATGTTAGAACCATAATAAAATAGTTCAAAACATAACCAAACCAACCCAATTATACAGATAATATATTCAATATTTTGAAAAATTGAATGTAGATACACAATTAGAACACACAAAAGGAATAAATAAATCCTGAGCATCCACCATGAAACGCAAAAGACCTAGGTCCATTCTACGTAAAAACTATAATGAGACCACCTCATCATTTGAGGATACATCATCTGGCACTGATAACAAATCCCTGGCAGCATCGGGGTCTCCCTCTCCCAAAAGAACACCTGGGGTTATCCCTTTAGGACTAAACGTAGACGGGGGGGGACGTAAACATCGAAAAGGTTCAAAATATTCAAGGATTATTAGCAATGGCCCTGAAAAATTGAATGGTGAAAAATTTAACAATGTGTTAAATTTGTCAAATTTTGTTCTATCT
Organism: Protopterus annectens; assembly: GCF_019279795.1. Taxonomy (NCBI): domain Eukaryota; kingdom Metazoa; phylum Chordata; order Ceratodontiformes; family Protopteridae; genus Protopterus; species Protopterus annectens. The sequence continues at coordinate 569,627,137 of NC_056741.1, read as the reverse complement.
TCTATACATATTTCTGTTCTAAATAAAGGCCTCAGTTTTATACCTGGTTTCATGATTTCTGAAGATGCACTTGCTCAAGATACAGTTAATTTTTGCAGATTGCTTAATCTTAGATTATTTTTTGGTGATTCTGGAAGTAATGTGGATCACGGTAAATTCATCTATCATAAATCCAGTTTTTTACCACCTATGCATGCCACAGTTCATTTGTTTCTAAATAGTGTGCTCAAAGATCTACATTTCTTTAGTTCTGATGTTGCTGTAAAATATAATAACGTAACATCTATAGAGAAACAGGCTATTTGTGATCTACAGAACAATAAGGATATTGTTATTACTACAGCAGACAAGGGAGGTGCTGTGGTTGTGCAGAACTGGGCAGATTATGATAGTGAGGCCCGTAGACAGCTTTTTGATACCAGATACTATTCTCATATGTCTGTCGACCCTACATCAAGACTTATTAAATGTATTAAATGCTTTCTTGTTGATGCTAAAAATCGGACTATTATTAATAATGACACCTTTCAACAATTGTCAATAATGAACTCTAATGCCCAATATATTTATTTTCTACCTAAAATCCACAAGAATGCTACCAATCCTCCAGGCAGACCCATAGTATCTGGTAAGGGCTATGTTACTGAACCACTATCTATGTTTCTGACTAAATATTTAAAACCTTTATTACCATCTATTCGATCCAGGTTACAAGATACAACAAACTTTCTGCAAATAATATCAGATACACAACTTGAGGCTGATTGGCTTCTATGTACACTTGATGTGAGTGTGCTTTATACAAATATACCACACCAGGCAGGACTAAAAGCTTTGACATATTGGTTAGACTTTACCAAATTGTATACTCCATCATTTAATTTTTTTTGGTTGACATGGCTAGATATGTTCTTACATGTAATGTATTCTATTACAAAGATCTGTGCTTCTGGCAAACTAAAGGTACAGCTATGGGGGCATCTTTTGCCCCTATATATGCTGACCTTTTCATGGCTTATGTTGAATCAATGATTATTTATGATTCCACCAGAAACACTTTTCTACCCGATATGGACATTTGGAGACGTTACCTAGATGATGTGTGGTTGGTTTGGAGAGGTACTGAATCTGGACTTGCAGAATTTCTTTCATACCTTAACAATAATGAATGGGGACTGTCATTTACTGAACATCATGATACTAACAATATCACATTTTTGGATGTCCTTGTACACAAGTTGCCTGATGGCACTTTAGAAACCGAAATGTATAGAAAGTTCCCACAATATAATTCACTCCTGCATGCTTCCAGTTACCATCCATCGCATATAACTAGGAACATTCCTAAATCTCAGTTCATAAGAGCCAAACGTATTTGTTCGAAACCTTCCACATTTTGTCTGAATCAAAGTGATTTAACAGATAGGTTCAAACAAAGGGGATACAAAGTTGGTAATATAACAACTGCCAAAAACCAGGTGAATAATATGGATAGATCAGACTTACTTCAATACAGGGACCATACAGGTACAACATCAACAACACTAAGATTTACCACCACTTATGCTCGGAACACTAACTGTTTGTTAGACAGTGTCCGTAGGAATTGGAATATTTTGCAATCTGATCACACTATTGCTAATATCATTCCAGACAGATGCACCTTCTCATATAGAAATGGAAAAAATCTGAAATCCTATTTCAACCATTATAAATTTTGTGACAACAAACACTCTGTATCCAAACAGACTACGATGTCAGGGAAAACTTTAATTGTATGTTTTCCATGTGGTCATTGTTCTAATTGCAAACATGTTAACATGTCCAAAGCTTTTTCCAGTAGAAATTGCTCCAAGGTATATGATATAGGCTTTTTTTGCTAATTGTAGCAATGATTGGGTTATTTACCTTGCTACATGCCACTGTGGAGCATTCTATGTAGGGCAGACGTCTCGCCCATTTAGATCACGGATTTCGGAACACATGAGCAACATCAAACATAAAAAACTTACAAATGCTTTGTATAAACATCAGTTAATGCATTCAACTGCTGAATTTAAGTTCATGGTTATTGATGTAATCTGTAAGAATCGGATGAATAAAACTGGATGGCATAATATATTAAATAGTAAAGAAAAAAAGTGGATTATTAAGCTTGGGGGTTTATTTCTCCCCGGACTTAATGAATATTTATGAGTGTTCAACCAATGGGAAATGACTTTATATTATTTAAACAGCATGTTTTTTGTGATTTGAATCTATACACTGAGGAAGGCTGTGTTGTTCCAGCCGAAACCGGTTTGTTTTTGCTGTATGTATTTGTGAATACAAAAAATTTTTTTAAGTCACTTTTGCTGGCTCTTTGTGTTTTTTGCTGATATTATCTTCTGCTGCATCATCTTCCACTGTTAGCTGTTCTCCTCTCCCTGTTTATAATTACACATATTTTCCTTTATATATTCTGTCCTCCTGCAGCTCCTTTTACTCTTACTCTTTGCCTCCAATAACTCTATTTATGCTACCTGTCTTAAACCATTTTAATTTATCCTATCTCTCTCTCTCTCTCTCTCTATATATATATATATATATATATATATATATATATATATATATATATATATATATATATATATATATACATCTATAGCTATCTATCTATATCTATATCTATATATATATACCTATATACATATATAGATAAAGATATCTGTTATTCTCATTATAGATAACTGGAATCTTAATTACAGTAATTAAAAACGTCAGATATATGTAAATATTGTTGAACATAAAAGTTGGCAACTAGTTTCTATCTAGTAATAAGAAAAGTAATAAGCTGAGATAGAAACAAGATACAAAAAAAGACAGAAAATATAAAGAAAAGAAGCATAACATTTTTAATATAAAGAAAAAAAAAGAAAGACCTGTGATTTGAAACAAATATAACTATTAACAAAAACATGGTTCATTACAATGTGTTTTTTATAAATAAGATGATAATTACTTTAACAACATGTATATAACATGAGAATAAGTAATCTTTTTCATTATATTAGGAATTTTTGATGAAGTTTCACAATCTCCATGAAAAACAGAGAGAGAGAGAGAGAAGGAGACTGGAATTGTAGGAAATTGATAGGAAAATGGAATGTCAAGATTACACTGGATGGAAAAGTGAAAAGAATTCAGGGACATTAGTGGCTCAGAGAAATAGAAATTATATAAAATGAGAGGGCTTGTCTACAGTATAATTTTAATAAGAAATGTCTTTGCAGATAACATAGTACTAATAAAAATAAAGCATGCTCTGTGAGATATAGACTTATACATTCCATTAAAATCATTGTGTTAAGGTTTTAATGGAAACTATGTATGACTTTTTTTAATGTCATGCACCAAACACTTTATATATTCAATAAATATGTTTAATATTGAATAGTATAAAATAAAGATACTGTTAAAAATAAGGAAAAATGGAAGAAAATTGTTGAGAGAAAGAGAAAAGGGTAAGCAAAAGTGAAAAGGAAAATCAGAAGAGAAAGGATGGAAAGAGGAGATAGGGAAAGAGTGACACGATGTATCTCACTTTTGTGTCATAATATCATAGTAAAGTTTTTTGAACCATAAATATGACAGCCTATTCAAGATACATAGTACACAAAAAACAGATTGAGGATCTGCTTGGGACATACTACATTCAAACAAGAATAATATAAGAGAAACATGTACTATAGATATGTGGCTGAAACCATCTTTCTCGTTGTCTGCCACACCCCCTTTTTAACAATCAATAGAATTTACACCTCTTAGCCTCACCTTTTTTAACAATCAATATAATATACAGACAGTACAAATTTAAACAAATATCGAATGTGATCTGTGATAAATATGGCAAATTGTTCTAGCAAGAGGACAAAAGAGATGCAAAAGATCTAAGTAAGCCTAACATATCAAAGACAAATCTGCAGAGAGTTTTAACCATGGTTTCCCTTTTCCTAATTAAACTAAGAACCTTTTGATTTCCAGCTTGAAAGTGTTTAAATACATGTTTTTTTAATCTCCATAGTAAGTTAGAAGGAAAAGTTATATTTTTCAAAATTGTAGCTCACATAGTTTTATGAATTCACTTTAAATATAACGGTGATTAGATTGCATATTACTACAATAAATAAATACACACACACACACACACACACACACACACACACACACACACACACACACACACACATATATAAACACAGAGACCAGGAGACAGAAAGATATTGCTGCCTGCACTCTCTGGTCAATGCCACTGTATCCATAACATGGCAGCAATTTTCTATGCTTTAGACATGATAAATCTGTACTGAGCAGCATTTTATTTGGGTTTATTCACATATCTATAAATTAAACACTAGTAGTGTTAGGCCCAACCACACCGGGGAACTCCTATCAACCCTATAGTGTAGCTGCACAGGCACCTATTAACAGACATACAAACACACACAGCACACACACATATGCACCCCCCAATACACTCACACAGATGACTTGACAGTATTTAATGTCTGTGGTGCTAATAGCCCCTCTCATACCATAGAAGTAAATGAGTATACACAGTCAAAAGGTAACATGTATTTTTTCATTTCACTGTCCCTATAGTGAATTGAAAATTTAACTGAAAAGTATGTTATATGTTCCTAAATCCCAAGGAAAGTGTGTCAAGAAAGTTGAATGAAAGTTATTTCTTATAAATAGGGATATATTGAACTTTATTTCACTAACTGTCAGTGGACCAGTAGCTATAAACAAGAGTAGGATTAAGGATCTACATTCAAAGAAGAGTTATATAACATTCTCTAGGCACACTTTTACTGGAAGGAGGTATGTAAAAAATTGGTTGCAAAGGATATAGTTTACTGACAATTTTTTCTTTTAATTTTTTTTTTTTTTGAGAAATAGAATTGTTATTTTATCCCTAAGAATTTATGATCTTATACTGACTTCAATTGATGCATATTATGGTCACATTAGAATATCAAATAAACATTTTTACTTTAGTTACATTGTGTTGGGTACCTACACTGGGAGCTAAACTTGTATGGAGTTATCCTCATTTAATAATAAAGAATATGAAAGGGCAATTGATGCTTGGTAGTGACATGTTTTGTGTGAAATAGGTTCTAGTGCAGCTGGGAAACCAAGAATATTAGCTTCAGTTAGAGCATTAAAGAATGAGATTAATTTTCTATAACTAAAATAATTATAACTTATAAAGCCAAAATCATTATGGTGTGTGCATGTTCTTATGTTTGTTATTTGAAACAGCTAATTAAAATAATTGGCATTTTAAAAATGGTAAGATGCCTTTTATCTGACCATAATGCTCTTTTGCTTAGAATGGCAATTTCTTTTGGGAAGCTAATTAATATGTGCAGAATACCAGATCATATGATAAAATTAAAGAGCTTTAAAGAATGATTTAAAGGAGGACTAGATTATCATCTGTTAATAAATAAGAATGGAACAACAGATATATCCATGGTATGGGACTGTCTTCAAGCCTATTTGCATAGAAAAATCACTTTGGGATATCATAATAAGTTAATAGATGGGAGAGATAATTTGTGAATATATAATAAAATATTCAGCATGTCAAATTAAAATCAGAGAAATAGAAGAGGGCACCACCAAAAGGTAAAAACTCCTGTGGTTCTGAATAAAACACAAAAAATCAGCCAGATAAACACCATCCCCAGAAGTTAAGCATGGCCTGCAGTGTCAACAAATGAAGATATTCCAAGATAGTTCAGAAATGATACAGACGCGGACTTCTGCAAACAGCCCAATTTTAATAAAAAGTTAGCGCTTTCACCATACAGGCTTCATCAAACATTGAGAATGTGTTCAAACCAACAAGTTAAATAGTAGCGCAACTAAACCCATAGGTTGAAATGCATCTGACATCACACAGAGCTAATTAATGGATCATATAAAGTACTAATACAAATCAACACACATTCACACAGATAAAACTGGTTCATAAATTATAAAAACTAAAAACTGTATATAAGACATAAAATATACATATATAAAATGTATATAAACACAATAAAGCATACATATATGTGTATATTATGCACGTGTATGATTTAAATAAATATATGTATATAACTAGACATATCAAACTCTAACAACTCAATAGCTTGCATAAGTCATAAAAAGTGAGAAGTGTATATATTCATAGTGAGCCATTACGTCCAACATTAGAATACCTTCTATTAACAGCCAACCTCCTACTACGGAGAATAGGTTTAAGCGGTATCTTATCATTAAGACCAGGCACCTTATCGGCCCTAGGCCTAACTACCCATCTCAATTCACACTCCTCTGTGTATGTTCTAATGTCACCCTTGCGTGGACTGGGTATGACAAACTGCACAACAGAGAAAATAAAAGTGTGTATGGGGCCAAGAGCACTATTGTGTTTAGCCAAAGTATTGGACTCAGAGCCCATATGTATGTGATATGTGTGTCCCCTTATATGCTCACATAATTTCTGATTGGTCTTACCTATATAGAATGTCTCACAGGACACACATCTGGCTAGGTACACTAAATTTTTACTCTGGTAATTGGTGGCTGTATGGAAGATGCATTCTTCCCCAGTATTGGGATGTATAAAAACATCCCTAGTGTCAATAAATTTACATTGGCCACAATGGTTACAGGGTTTGGTGTTAATTCCATCACATGGTGGGTCAAGAATGGTCCTAGTAAGAGGGAGATGGCACAAGATCTGTTTTAGATTCCTCTTGTTCTTATATAAAAAAGTAGGATTAGGATCAACAATCCCACCAATGTGGTCATCTAGGAGAAGTGTGTCCCAATGCCTCTCTACAAGTGTTCCTAATCATAGGAGTATCTGATGTAAAAACATGGGCATCCTCAGAACATTGCTTTGACTATTCTGAAATGCAGTACCACCAACATATCTCTATCAGAGAAGTAGGGACTCGCCCTTGACATTCTCAGTGAAATTGCTCTACTTATGTAGAGAACATGAAGTTTATGTTACAAGAGGATAATTATTACACTCAGATTGATATGATGGAAGTAACGAATAGAGTATTTAAGGTTTATGACATGTTGGATGATTTGTTAAAAAGTCATGATATTGGCCTTGAGCTATTTAAGTTCTTAAGGGTCAATAATCCCCTGATACCTACCATACAGGGATTACCCAAAGTTCATAAGTCTTTGTCCAGACCTCCCCTGCGACCTATTGTAGCAGGGCGAGGCTGGGTTACCGAACCGATTTCTTATTATTTGGAGTATTTTCTAAGACCCCTTGTTGATGTCAATACCACCAAATTGAGGGATTCTAAGCAGTTTTTACTAGATCTGTATAGTTATATGAGGAATGTGAGTGCTGATGAATCTTTTATTTTGGTTACATTAGACGTTAAGTCTATTTACGGTGATATCTAATGATACAGGGGTGGTTAAGACCCAATGCTACCTCTCTCGACATTCAGATTTGAGCAGCAAAGAAATTGATTTGTTGACTTTATTTTTGGAGATTGTTCTATATAACAACATTTTTATGTTTGATGGTGATATTTATATTCAGAATGATGGCGTAGCTATGGGCACGTCTTGTGCCAATAGCTACGCCAACATTGTGATGGCTAGTTGGGAGGAGGAATTGCTGTTCCCATTAGATGTTTTCCAGCAATCAGTTGGGTTCTATAAATGCTTTGTCGATGACCTCTTTCTGATTTGGAAGGGGAACCTCAAGGTTGGTGGCAACGCACGATGCATCGGAGACCATCCAGGTGCAATTAACCATAGGAAAGACTGCTCTGCAATTTGTAGCATGTTACAGGCCACCCTCTCAAACTCAGGAACCTCACATGGCCTTCCTGAAAACACTGGAGGGGATAAATGTACCTCCAAACACCATCATACTAGGTGACTTCAACTACCCTAATATAGACTGGGAACACTACTCAAGCCCAAACACTCTTGCCCAAAGGTTCCTGGATTTCATAAACTCAAATGCCATGGAACAACTAGTCATCATCCCCACAAGAGGAGAAAACATACTTAATCTCATCATCATGAACATGGGATCACAATGTTCAACACCGGAAGTATACCCCTCACTGGTGAGATCAGATCATAAACTAATCTCGCTGGAGGTCCTCATCACGCCCCCACCTGAAATAAAAAAGACCACAGTGAAAAACTTCTCAAAAGCTGACTTCACACTCCTAAAAACTAGTGTGGTCTCCTTTAAGGCCCCTGAGCCAGTGGTAAACATTACTCAAACCACTGAATCACTTACAAATGCCTTCTACCAGCACCTACAGGACTACATGGATCAGGCAATCCCAAACAAAACTAAGACTCTTTGTACCAAAGGCAAGCGTCCAGTCTGGTGGACCCCAGCCATAAACAAGCTCTACAACAAAAGGAGGAAGCTACTACAAGATGGAGCAAAATCCTTGAAAGGTAAGACACCTTTGATCATTATAAGTAAAAAACTAAGAGCTCTCATAAAATCATCCAAGGCAAATTTTGAGAGAAAAATCGCCAAGGACACAAAAGACAATCATAAGGCCTTCTTTAGCTATGCTAGAAACCTAGGAGGAAACTCCCAGATATGCTCAGAATTAGTTCAAAATGATGTGAAGATTACTGAACCTACACACATTGCCAACATACTGGCTGACAGGTTCAGTGCAAACTTCTCCCCCCCAAAAGGAGAGATATCTATACCAGAGGATTGTAGCCCCCCAAACATCTCCAACGCCCAGGTGAAAACTGCTCTCTCCAAGGCAAAAAACACAGCATCCATGGGACCGGATGGTGTCCCCGGCTGTGTGCTCCATGAAGTCAATGAGGAATTAAACCCACAGTTAGGACAGCTGTTTAATCTTAGCATCACCTCAGGATACGTACCCAAGGAGTGGCGCACGGCGACTGTGGTACCACTTCACAAGGGCGGTGCCTCCACCGACCCTGGAAATTACCGTCCCATTAGCTTGACAAGCCTTATCTGCAAAGCCATGGAGAGGATCATAATGGAACTCATAAATAAAGACATAGGGAACTTGCAGACTTTGGATCCAACCCAGTTTGGCTTTGTCAAAGGCAGATCATGCCTTTTAAACTTGGTTGACTTTTTCGAAACAGTCACCAAGGCCATTGATGAGGGAAAGGCAGTCCATACAGCCTACCTCAACCTGGCAAAGGCCTTCGACACAATACCCCACTCAGGTATCATCGAAAAACTCATCAGCTTGAATGTAAACCCATACATCACAAGATGGGTTACAAACTGGCTAAGTGACAGAACCCACAGGGTCAGAGTTGCTGGAGCCATGTCAGACTCAAAGCCTGTCACAAGTGGTGTCCCACAGGGCTCAGTCCTGGGTCCACTCTTGTTCGGCATCTACTTTTCTGAAGTACAAGCAAACACAGGAGGGTTATGGCTGACAAAGTTTGCAGATGACTGCAAACTGGGCGCCATAGTCGAAAACACTTCTGACACAGATATCCTTCAGAAGGGCCTCACAGAAATTGATAACTGGTGCCAGAGCCATGGCCTAAAGTTAAACGCCAAGAAATGCATAGTCATACCCTTCAGGAAAAACAAGGTTACCCCTAGCTACCATATAGGTGGCAATCCACTGAGCACAGAAGAAGTCATCAGGGACCTGGGGACCCAGGTTGACACTAGCCTTTCGTTTGACACTCATGTTGCTAAAGTAGTCAGGAAAACCTTCTACATTGCCCACCTGATCATGAAGGGATTCACATCTAGATCAAGGGAGGTCATCGTCCCCCTGTACTCATCACTCATTAGACCTATGATTGAGTACAATGCCCCATTCAGAATGTATCTGACCCGACACCTGCAGCAGCTGGAAAGGCCCCAAAAGTTCCTCACCAAAAGGATAAAGGGTCTCAAAAATATGTCTTATGCTGCCCGACTGAAAGAACTCCAGCTCTATTCAGTCTCATACCCTTGCTCATAGGTGACCTGTGCCTGACATATAAGGCCATGTCAAACCCAGATTTGATGAATATGCTTCACCTCAAAAAATCTAGATCCCTCAGAACCACAAGGGCGGGAGACTTAAACCTTGACACGGTTATTAATAGAATGTGCTGGAGGGACAGATTCATCACCCAGAGACTCCCTATGCTGTGGAACAAAATCCCGGTACATGTGAGGCAGAGCACCTCGCTGGCCTTGTTCAAGAGGAATCTTGACCAATGGATGGGAGATTGCAGATATACCCCAGGGATTACTTCAGTGTCACTGCTTGACAGAGGCACAGCAAAATAATAGGCATAGTTTTATTCAAACTAAAGGGGTGGCGAAAGCCACATAACTATGGGCTAGGCTTATAAATGCCCTTGGGCAGATAGCCTAGTATGAACCTATGAACCTATGAACCTATGAACCTATGGATGAGTCCAGTTTGTTGGATTTTGTTTCTATTATTAACTCCTTGACTAGTTATCTCAGTTTTACTGTCAGTTCTTCCAGATTTAGTATCTTTTTCCTTGATGTTTATACTGAGAGACTTGACAATGGCTTACTGAATACAGCAGTACACAGGAAAATTTGTCACAGAAATGTCTTGTTATATCATAATAGTATGCATCCACATTTTGTTTTTGGTAATGTGGTTAAAGGCCAGGTCATGAGAGCCTCAAGACTTAATCCAAGTGAGGAGGGATATCAACAGTAATTAGCTGACCTTAGGTATAGGTTCATGAATCGTGAGTATAGTGGTTCTGAAGTTGATCGAGCAATAACTGAAGTTGGTTCACTGAGAATGTCAAGGGTGAGTCCCTACTTCTCTAATAGAGATACGTTGGTGAGTACTGCATTTCAGAATAGACAAAGTGATGTTCTGAGGATGCCTATATTTTTTACATCAGATACTCCTTTGATTAGGAACGTTGTAGAGAGGCATTGGGACACACTTCTCCTAGATGACCACATTGGTGGGATTGTTGATCCTAAACCTACTTTTTTATATAAGAACAAGAGGAATCTAAAACAGATCTTGTGCCATCTCCCTCTTACTAGGGCCATTCTTGGCCCACCATGTGATGGAATTAACACCAAGCCCTGTAACCATTGTGGCCAGTGTAAACTTATTGACACTAGGGATGTTTTTACACATCCCAATACTGGGGAAGAATTTATCTTCCATGCTGCCAGCAATTGCCAGAGTGAAAATTTAGTGTACCTAGCCAGATGTGTGTCCTGTGAGGCATTCTATATAGGTAAGACCAATCGGAAATTACGTGAGCGTATAAGGGAACACACATATCACATACGTATGGGCTCTGAGTCCAACGCTTTGGCTAAACACAATAGTGCTCTTAGCCCCATACACACTTTTATTTTTTCTGTTGTGCTGTTTGTTAGACCCAGTCCACATGGGGGTGACATTAGAACATACACAGAGGAGTGTGAATTGAGATGGATAGTTAGACTTAGGGCCGATAAGGTGCCTGGTCTTAATGATAAGGTACTGCTTAAACCTATTCTTCTTAGTTGGAGGTTGGCTGTTAATAGAAGGTATTCTAATGTTGGCCGTAATGGCTCACTATGAATATATATACTTCTCACTATTTATGACTTATGCAAGCTATTGAGTTGTTAGAGTTTGATATGTCATACATATATTTATTTAAATCATACACGTGCATAATATACACATATGTATGCTTTATTGTGTTTATATGCATTTTATATATGTATATTTTATGTCTTATATACAGTTTTTAGTTTTTATAATTTATGAACCAGTTTTATCTGTGTGAATGTGTGTTGATTTGTATTAGTACTTTATATGACCCATTAATTAGCTCTTTGTGATGTCAGATGCATTTCAACCTATGGGTGTAGTTGTGATACTATTTAACTTGTTGGTTTGAACGCATTCTCAATGTCTAATGAAGCCTGTATGGTGAAAGCACTAACTGTTTATTAAAATTGGGCTGTTTGCAGAAGTCCGCGTCTGTATCATTTCTGAACTATCTTGGAATATCTTCATTTGTTGACACTGCAGGCCGTGCTTAACTTCTGTGGATGGTGTTTATCTGGCTGATTTTTTGTGTTAAAATCAGAGAAAGGCATAACCGTATTGTTAAACATGATAATATTTTTGAATAAGAAATATCAAATAATCCTAGAGCATTAAGTACCTAGAGCTTTAATGAAATATAAATGACAACCCCATTCTATTACTCCAAAAGGTTTAGAAGGATTGACTAACATAACAACATTTCTAACAAGGCCAGCTCATAATTTAAAAGAATTTTTAAAAAAGTTTCAGATATTGAAGATATTCTTTCTGTTTTTAAAAATGACTATAAAAATAAATGGAAATGTTTATAGTGAGGCAGGGGAAAGCTGACAGACTTATTCCTTAGTGTGAATATAATAAATAAATTAACAGAGGGTAATGCAAATTAAAGCCAATAACTCTTTTTGAAATAAATGATCAAATTAAAAAACTGAAAGATGAGGGTGGTGTTCAAAGTCCAGGGCTACACAAGTGTGTAGCATGCATACATGGATAGTGATGCTACACTGATTTGTAAATCAGGTCAGGGTAATGTAGTCACACTGAAAACAGAAATGCAAAGTAATTTCTATAATCACACCCTTTTTTTTTCTAAATGTGTATAAATTCTGTAAAGATCACCTTTTCATATGTGCATAGTATTTTACAGTATCATAAAATGTATGTTCCTTGGCATATCACAGGCAAGCACAGCTGAGTGCTGTGAGGCTTAAAGCATTATAGCAAAGCTGCTGCAGACTGTGCAACAGTTAAAATTCCTTTAAAAAAAAGTAAAGGGGTTAGAACAGTTTGGTGTATTCTTTTGTGGATGCCCTGATAGTTTCATTAAAGAATAGAAAAGGGGTGATAGGAAAGATTGAAAAAAAGGTTGACTAACACAGGGGGAAATGCACAAAGGAAATATCAAGAGAATTTGACCTGGAGGCGATGGGAGTGGATGACCACTATGTTTTTGTCAGAGGATAGACCCCCCCCCCCCATTTTTCAAATTTTTTTTTTTTTTTTGTAAGAGGGTAGTGTGGGTGGAAAACAGGGAAGAGAGTGTAGGAGAAATGGGCCTGCATGTCTTCTACATGCTAAAGAGAGGCTTCAACTGGCATAATTCTTCTGTCCACTACCTCTTCCAGTACGTCCTCAACCAAACCCTGAAGCCCCCATTCATTGAGGCTTGCAAGACTACCATGTGCCTGAGTGCCTGCAAAGACAGCTCCAAACAGGCAGAGTGTGATCTGTCCCTAGCCTGGCAGGTACATGCCTGCTATGCTCCTGAGGGATTTGAACCTGTATAAAAGAAACATGAAATGAGAAAGAAGAAAAAACATATATACACATACATCTTATATTCACTGTAATCTTTTCTTTTTGTCTTGTACTGTTCGATTGTAACTGTTGACTGCATGCGTGTTTATGTTATTAAAATTCAACAGTGAAATACTGTACTTCATTGTGTAGGGTACTGAAGAAGTATAAATACAGGTCTGTCTTTTGTTTTAAAAAATGCCTGCAACACTCTGTGGAAAACCTGAACTGCAAAGGTTGAAATGTAACAATTCAATGAAGTGTGAATTTCCTTTTCTGCATAACTCTGTCTGTTGTACAGTAATGAAGTAAAACAGCTTTTCATCTGAAAAGGTATGTGCTTCTCATTATTAAAGCAAAGTAACCACCTCCCATCTCTCAACAGTCAGTCTAACTAGGGTGTGGTGAGTGTAATTTCAGCCATGTTGTAAGCGCAGCAAGAAATACTTATGTATAAACAATTAAGTTCAGCAATTCTTTTTACATATATTTAGTTATCTGTCTCATAATCTGTCTTCTTGTAATAATTAGGAAAGGTCTTATGACTTTTTCACTGCAATGCTACACAATTCTTTACATCTGTAACTGCAGTTTTTATTTCATAACTGTATTACATGCAGCCATCATTACTAATACTTAAACATTACTAATACATTTACTGAGTTGCCTGTATAGATTACTATTTTCATATTCTTTATTGACATTTTATTTATTACTGTAACCTCTGAATAGATAATAGCAGTCAGTATTTTCTCTCTTTCATGAAAAGATGGATGTCTGATTACACAAATAATGTTTATTTTTTTAATGCATTTCAGAATGTCACCTCAAGTACATATCTGCAGGGTAAGATATCTGATTGTTGAAATACATATACTTGTACAATTTTTATACCCCCAGTGTACTCTCTCTTTCAGTATATATATATATATATATATATATATATATATATATATATATATATATATATATATATATATATATATGTATGGGTTCATGTCTACAGATCGACAACTTACTATATCGACATCCACTTCACTGACATCTGAAATAAACTCACGGACATGTAACAGGTAAGAGATTTAAATTTCGCTAATCATGCCTACCACACATGCATAACACTGCCATACTTACTAAAACATGGTAGGCATGATTAGCGAAATTTAATTCTCTTACCTGTTACATGTCCGTGAGTTGCGGTGTCGATTATTTCAGATGTCGGTGAAGTGGATGTCGATATAGTAAGTTGTCGATCTGTAGACATGAACCCATATATATATATATATATATATATATATATATATATATATATATATATATCAACTAAAGATATGCATGGATTAAAAGAATGTACTTACTGCAGAACTCTGTCCCTCTCACCCAAAACTGATCAACACAATTGGCCAGCTACTCAGCACACACTTTTACAAGTCGTCATACCTGTGATGGCATTGTTGAGCAAAGCAGGTTATACCTGTCAGGGTTGACAGGTGGTAACCCATCTCCTGCCAGATATCGATTTTTTTCCACATCTTGGTTTATGTATCAGCAAACCTATGCAAACTGTCCACCCAACTGGCACCACACACCCTACCACCCCCCAAATGCAAAACAGTCCTTTCTCACTAAAACCTATTCCAACCAGCTACATCAAAATATTTGTCAAACTTAAACCATATTCCCCTTCAGCTGACAACCTGCCTCCGCTCTTCCTAAATTCTGCTGCTGACTTCATAGCATATCCTGTTTCCATCCTCATAAACCACTCACTTAGTGAATCCACCATTCCTGCCCTCTGGAAAAAGTTACACACTGTACCAATTCACAAAGGTGGAAATTCTATTGAGTTCTGTAATTATCAACCTATTGCCATACTATCTCCCCTCTCCAAAATTCTTGACCACTGTGTTTGTAAGCACATCTCAGCTTACCTTACTTGTGAAAACCTAATTACCCCTACTCAACATGGCTTCCGCCCTTACCACAGCACCACTACTGCACTTATTTCCTTACCTAACTCCATCTCCCTAGCTAGAGATAATGATAAACTAGTGTCCTGCATCTTTTTAGATCTTTCCAAAGCCTTTGACACTGTCTGTCACCCCATCCTCCTCTCCAAACTCTCTCAACTCAACCTCTCCTCAGCAATTATCTCCTGGTTCAATAGTGACCTCACAAACAGGCTGCAATCTGTAAAATGGTTCTCTGCTCTTTCTCCTTTTCTCCCCATCAAAATGAGTGTCCCTCAAGGCTCTATTTTTGGTCCCCTCCTTTTTAACATTTTTACTAACCACATTCACACATCCTGTCCTCAGTCTTCCCTCATAAATTACACAGATGTCTCCACTATCATTTCTATCACTGTTAGCCCCACACTGACCTGCTAACCCTGACACAAAAATCTTTCAACCTCACTGAAACATGGCTTACTTACAACCAATACATACTAAACCCTAAAAAGACAAATCTTCTTCTCTTCCTCCCAAAATCCCTTTACCATCTTAAATCCTCATTCACCATCTCTTCCCTCAACAACACTATGATCATAACTGAATCCCACACTAAACTGCTTGCAGTAATAGTAGACAATCGACTACAATTTGACCTTCATGTGCTTAACTGCATCAAGAAAACCCACCAAAAGCTTGGTTTGCTCTATAGAAGCAAAAGGTTCCTCACATCCAACTCCAGGATCCCACTAGCCCAAATTCACCTTCTCACCAACCTCGTTTACAGCTGTCAAGTTTTAACCAACTTACAGTCCTACTTTCCAAACTTGAAAACACTTACAACAATTTGCTAAATTTTCACCCAGTCTGCCCACACTACTGTCTCACTCTCCAGACACTCAGCTGTCTAGAGTTTCCTAACCAACTCTTATTTACCCAACTTTTCATTATCCATACTATTTTGAATAAGCCTTCCTCTTGCCCTAGCATTTACTCATTTGTCTCCCTCTATAAGCCCCATCAATCTCTCAGTAGCTCTCACCAATGTCTCTTACAAATTCACAAACCTAAAACACCTATTGGATAGAATCTCTACAGCTACTTCCCTGGTCTTGCATGGAACACGCTACCTATGACCCTTAGAAACATTTCCCACATCCACACGTTCAAGAAAACTCTCAAAAGGTACCTTAATAGAACATGGATTTGCCTCTGTAATCATTCCACATGAATCCACCCCTTTCTCTACAACTATCCTCTCTACTCCTCCCTTCCCTACTACAATAACTCACTTAACAACTGCTCTGTATTGTACAATAATCCTCTGAAGATAACCCATTGTGTTATGTAAATTCATTCAAATGTTTAATTGTATATTTCTTTGCTATGTTTTTTCTTCAATGTTATAATGCCTTTTACTATATTGTACTGTTATCTACATTTGCTTAACTGTTTTATTGTATATTGTATTCAACTTACATTTTTGTAAATTTTTCTTGCTTGCTTGGACTGTGGAGCTTTTCTCCCTGGGCTGTCACTGAAAAAGGGCTTTTGAACAGATGAACTATCCCGGCTAACAAATGTCAAATAAATAAATGTGCATGCCTTGATCCTCTCCAGGTATGAGTCATGCAGAAGGTCAAGCATGGTTAAGGTCTCTTTCTCAGATCAGCCAGGAGCATGGCCTCATGCTTTTACAGGTGCTGCCATCATTTGAACAGCCAGAACCAGAATGAGGAAAGTATGGTCAGGGTTGTATTGGGCAAGGTTAGAACCATTAGCAAACCACACAAAAAATAAAATGTAAATATAACAACAAACCAGTGACCACCAAATATTTTATTGTACTTGCTTCTGACATCTCAGCTACAAGCCTTCAAGGAAGATAAAAACCAACTAAACACAACATGTATAAATATCATAACCAATAATCCAATAAAACAATTATTACATTTGATACATTAATTAATTAGAAACATTTGCAATCCTTAAAGCAATATAGCTGACAACTACTATAAAACGTTCCAGTTAAATTCTGAATTCATACTCTTAGGGCTTAAGGTATTAAACTTCAAAATATAAAATGCTTCTTTAAACAGTAACTTATTTTTTAAACATGAATCAAGGGGAACTTCATCATTTTTTTCTAATACTGTGCCTTGTAAACCCATCACAGAACTTTGATGTACAGTTTGAAAATGCATCGCTACTGAACTAGATTTCTTCATATTGACTATGTCCCTAATGTGTTCTAACAATCGAACTTTAAATGCTCTTTTAGTCTGTCCAATATAAATCTTGTCACAAGGACATCTTAGAGCATAAATAATACCTTACGTATTACATTTAAACCTACCTGCAACTTGGAACTTTCTTCCATTTATATATTCAAAATTATTTACAACATGTTTACAAGCCTTACACCTACCACACATTTGTGTGCCTGTATATAAAGTACTGCGAGGTAAGGCTACTGGAGGCATAACAAATTTTCCTCTACATAACATATTTTTTTAAACTTCTTCTCACCCTATAGGATATTTTAAGTTGCTTAGGAAGCCAAGGATGCACTTCTTTTTTAGACTGGAGAAAATTCCAATAATATTTAAATAAATTAATCAAAATATCACTAAGGGGACTATAGGTAGTAGTAAAATATATATCCATATTAAAATTCACTGAATTATTATCATATTTAAATGGCATAACTGATGTTACATTCCATCTATCCTTAACTTTAGAGACTGCTTTAGAGATAGATTGGTTGCTGTAACCTCAACTATAAAACATATTACAGGTATTAGAAATTTCCTCTCTTAACTCAGAATCAACATTACATAATCTATGTATACAAATTAACTCCCCAAAAGGTAAAGCTTCTATTGTGTGTGTGTGTGTGTGTGTGGGGGGGGGGGGTGACAGCTCGTAGCTTTCAGATAGTATATATCTCCCTCAAACTTTCTATGTACCCTAATGTGTAGGCTCCAGCAATTAGAGATATCAAGGGCTACATCTAAAAAAGAGACTTGTTTACCTTGCTGTAAACCATCAAATTTAAGTCCAAACCTATTCATTTGTAAAAAGTCCACAAAAATGTCCACTTCATTTTCTCCACCCTCACACAAAAAAATAAGGTCATCTATAAAACAGGCATAATGTTTAACAAACCTGACATAAAAGTCAGCTTTATATATATATTCATATTCAAATAGTCCCATACTCAAATTTGCATAGGAGGGAGCAAATGCTGTACCTTGCAATTGTTTAAACATTTCCTTATTGAATTCAAAACAAGTATTGCATAAACAAAAATACAACAATTCCAAAATAAATTCACTAGCAGGGCATTCTCCTAGAAAAAAACATTACTGCCTCCATACCAAATGCATGTGAAATATTTGTGAAATATTTGTATAGAGGCTACTAACATCTAGTGTGATTAAATACATATTTTCATTTAAAGGCACATTCTTCATTTTCTCTAAATAATCAGACACATCTTTAACATAAGCAGGTAAGGGCAAAACGTTTGGCAGTAATAAATGATGTAATAAACAGCTCACATTATATACAAATATATTGTTTACCTGACACAATAGGGCGCCCAGGGGGATGCTCCAAATTTTCATGTATTTTAGGCAAGCAATAGAAACAGGCCATACAGGACTAATCTATATTAATCTTTTTGGCATCCTCCCTGGAAAAATATCCTAACCTTACGCCCTTATTGATTAATTCCAAATTCTGTTCTTGAGCTAACATATACACAGAAAAATGTACTCCTTCATATACATTTACATCATTTAGATGTACATAACACATTTCCAAATAATTAGAAACATTTAGAACCACCAATCTATTACCCTTGTCAGCAGGTTTGAAAATCAAATTATTATTTCCCCTTAGATTCTTCAAAGCAACTCATTCCGCCTTGGTAAGATTATAATCAACATTACTTATTTGTTTAAAAAAACTATTTCTAGAGCAACAAAAAATGTCAACATTTGATAAAATAATTTAATAATATCATTACTAATAACAGATATAAATTTATGATTAGAACTAATGTTACTTGTATTAAACCAATAACATGCATTAACCAATTCATCAGAAGTACATGTATAAAAGCTTTCATTGTCAGATAAAGTATCAATTTCATCAACCACTTCACATTCTGTAAAAATTTCATCTTTAGTATAAAAAAAACATTTTTGCTGCAGCTTTCTAACAAATCTATAAAGATCACATTTGATTTCATATAAACGAGGTATCACAGTGGGTAAAAAATTCAATCCTGATTCTAAAACAGCTATTTCTACATCACTCAACGACTGTCCAGATAAATTAACTACATATGATAAGCAGTTACCACTTCCCTTTCTTTGAATATTGGTACTGTTGAGGTTGAGGACGTTGGTTGTTGTACTGTTGCCCATTACCATTAAATTGTCCTTCACGTTGCTGCTTTCGTGAATTAAACCCTCCATGGTCGTTATTGAAGTTCCGAAAAGTCTGCTGTATACCCTCCAAGTTCTGGGGTTTAGGCAAAGAAGGGAAATTAGTAGCATTATTTACTGGAGCATTGCCACTTTCCCCTGAAGAAATTGATTCACTTGTGGACACAGCCGATGAAAAGGAACGCTGTTAAATCTGTGTGTTTCCCTGTTAAAGGACACATGATGAAAAGTCCTTTTCCGATTGGTTCTAGAGAGGAAGAGTTTACCATTGTCATAATCGTGGGTGTTACGCACTAGCTTCTTCTTTTTTCTTTCCATTATTTCCTTCTCATGACCAATCATTTTATTATTAATGTCACTCAAAACTTTGTCCCAAAACTGAGGGTTAGTTTGGGTGATTAATTTATTACAGGCAAAATTGATATCTTTACGAAGCTCACCCAGCTTAACCCTATCACGCTCCACTAGAATGGAAATACATTCTAAAGAACATTTGTGGGCTGCAAGTACCCACCGTTTGTGAAAATTATGGTCTATTTCATTTTGTAAATTAAACGGAGCAGAAGGGTCTTTGAATGCTCTTAAGCCACGTGGAGTAATATCCAGTTCAATGTATTTAAAAAGACTCTGGATATTTAAAAAAATGGAAATCTCTTTAAATAACAACTTTTCCAGAGACTCATACAATACTTTAGTCTCTGGACTCATTGTAGTGGCCCATCTTCTTTCAACTGTAGAGAAGGAATCTAGTAAACGATCATTACGTTGTACCTCCCATCTTTGCCAAACAGTGGAGGGTTCAGATACATTGTTGCAAGATCCCATAACAGCCTCTGCACGTGAATGGAAATGATTCCCCATTCTTTGCTGAGAATCAGGCAGAGAATCTCGAAACCCTCTAGGTAAATCCAGATTGGGGTCACTGGTCATAAAGAACAGATAGCAAACCACACAAAAAAACTAAAATGTAAATATGGCAACAAACCAGTGACCACCAAATTTTTTATTGTACTTGCTTCTGACGTCTCAGCTACAAGCCTTCAAGAAAGATAAAAAACAACTAAACATAAGATGTATATATATATATATATATATATATATATATATATATATATATATATATATATATAGCATAACCAATAATCCAATAAAACAATTATTACATTTGATACATTAATTAATTAGAAACATTTGCAATCCTTAAAGCAATATAGCTACCAACTACAATAAAACTCTCCAATTAAATTCTGAATTCATACCCTTAGGTAAAATATAAAGTCAAAATATAAAGTGCTTCTTTAAACAGTAACTTATTTTTTAAACATGAATGAAGGTGAACTTCATCAATTTTTTCTAATACTGTGCCTTGTAAACCCATCACAGAACTTTGATGTACAGCTAGAAAAAGCATCACTACTGAACTAGATTCCTTCATATTAACTATGTCCCTAATGTGTTCTAACAATTGAACTTTAAATACTCTTTTAGTCTGTCCAATATAAATCTTGTCAAAAGGACATCTTAGAGCATAAATAATACCTTGCGTATTCTATTTATAACTACCTGCAACTTGGAACTTTCTTCCATTTATATATTCAGAATTATTTACAACATATTTACAAGCCTTACACCTACCACACGTACCACATTCACACATCCTGTCCTCAGTTTTCCCTCATAAATTACATAGATGACTCCACTATCATTTCTATCACTGTTAGCCCCACTGACCTGCAAACCCTGACACAAAAATCTTTCAACCTCACTGAAACATGGCTTACTTACAACCAATACATACTAAACCCTAAAAAGATAAATCTTCTTCTCTTCCTCCCAAAATCCCTTTACCATCTTAAATCCTCATTCACCATCTCTTCCCTCAACAACACTATGATCATAACTGAATCCCACACTAAACTGCTTGCAGTAATAGTGGACAATCAACTAAAATTTGACCTTCATGTGCTTAACTGCATCAAGAAAACCCACCAAAAGCTTGGTTTGCTCTATAGAAGCAAAAGGTTCCTCACATCCAACTCCAGGATCCCACTAGCCCAAATTCACCTTCTCCCCAACCTCTTTTACAACTGTCAAGTTTTAACCAACTTACAGTCCTACTTTCCAAACTTTAAACCACTTATAACAATTTGTTAAATTTTCACCCAGTCTGCACATACTACTGTCTCACTCTCCAGACACTCAGCTGTCTAGAGTTTCCTAACCAACTCTTATTTACCCAACTTCTCATTATCCATACTATTTTGAATAAGTCCTCCTCTTGCCCTAGCATTTACTCACTAGTCTCCCTCTATAAGCCCCATCAGTCTCTCAGTAGCTCTCACCAATGTCTCTTACAAATTCACAAACCTAGAACATATATTGGATAGAATCTCTACAGCTACTTCCCTGCTCTTGCATTGAACAAGCTCTCTATGACCCTTAGAAACATTTCCCACATCCACACGTTCAAGAAAACTCTCAAAAGGTACTTTAATAGCACATGGATTTGCCTCTGTAATCATCCCACATGAATCCACCCCTTTCTCTACAACTATCCTCTCTACTCCTTCCTTCCCTACTATCATAACTCACTGAACAACTGCTCTGTATTGTACAATAATCCTCTGAAGATAACCCATTGTGTTATGTAAATTCATTCAAATGTTTTATTATATATTTCTTTGCTATGATTTTTCTTCAATGTTATAATGCATTTTACTATATTGTACTGTTATCTACATTTGCTTAACTGTTTTATTGTATTCAGCTTACATTTTTGTAATTTTTTCTTGCTTGCTTGTACTGTGGAGCTTTTCTCCCTGGGCTGTTACTAAAAAAGAGCTTTTGCACAGAAGAACTATCCCGGCTAACAAATGTCAAATAAATAAATGTGCATGTCTCGATCCTCTCCAGGTATGAGTCATGCAGAAGGTCAAGCATGGTTAAGGTCTCTTTCTCAGATCAGCCAGGAGCATGGCCTCATGCTTTTACAGGTGCTGCCATCATTTGAACAGCCAGAACCAGAATGAGGAAAGTATGGTCAGGGTTTTATTAGGCAAGGTTAGAACCATTCCCTTCTGGGTGGGAAATTACATTGAACATATTTTACTAGCATGATCTTTAGACCAGGTATTCATAACTGACAGATTTGGTGTAACCAAAAATGCTTTGACACACCCTGTTTTTTTTTTTTCTTAAAGGGGAACACTTGCCAGACCACACAATTACCAATGGTTTACTTCTAACTTTATCTAAATCAGTTAGGTATTGCCAGTAATATTTCTTCATAACATTTACTTTTTTTCTTCTGTCTAAGTTTAGCAGCCTTTGATTTCATGCACTGAAGTGAGACCTATTATTTTTTATTACGTATTTATTTATTTAATTAATTTATTAATAGGTTACAGAAAAAGAAATGGCAATACTATTGTGAGGACGTATTTATATCTATTTTGAATTGTATTGTGCATTTATGTTGAATGAGTGCTTAGTTATGGGGAATGGTTTGCAAATTGTTTGACATCTCCTTCTGTTCATTGATAATGTAATAACTGAGCAATACATCATTACAGAACATTGTTATTGTCCATGCAATTTAGAAATAGTTATTCAACTTGACAATGTTTACAGTGTGTAAGACAGAAAAACAGATGTGTGGTGAAAGTGTTGTTTAACTAATGTCGGTGAAGGAAGGGTACCTGTCAGTGTCAGACAGCACTGCATTTTTGTATTGAAAATCTGAACTTGTGCTCTTTGAAACTACATTTATGTTAGATTGTTTCTGGAGTTGTGTTGGTGACAGGAATAGCAGTCCAGTGGTTTGCACTGTAACTACTGATGTCGTGCAGACAGTACTGCGATTGGTGTCTAACAGTAGCCCCCCCCCCCCGTAGTTCACATGGAGAATAAGGGATCCAGGCATAGACATGGTAACTTTAGCAATGAGGAAGATTGTGTACTCATGGCAGCACTTAGAACATATGGCAAACTGTTGTTTGGCAAAGTAGGTCCCACACAAGCTGAGATGAGCAAACTGTGGAGCCAAGTAGTTGTTGAAATCAATGCAGTTGAAGGCAGAAACAGATCTCTGATACAGTGAAAGAAATGGCAAAATGATATGGTAGGATGTGCTCAAAGCAAGACCAAGCAGAATGCAATTTCCAGGACAACTATGAGAGGACTCCAAATGTTATTAAGTTAGCACCAAATGATGAATTCTTTCTCTCCATCTGTGGGATGACTATGATCCAGAAAATGGTGCAAATGGAATACTTAGAGGTGGCGTGGACACTGTTCCATCAAACCAAAGTCTGCAGTGGCATTTGCAATCATCCTTTCCTGAAGGCTGGTTTAAAAATGCACCTTTTAAATGTTTAACACTGAATGGTGACAGACAGTTCTATAATTAAACATGTTACATATCATCATTATTATTATTATGTCAGCCTTGTACATCAGCAACTAATGAAAATGAAGGCAGACTTCATAGTTAGTGCACCTCCCCATGTAAGCATGCTATATCATATGCTGTTGCTGTATAGTTCAGCTGTGCCAATAAATATGGATGAAGTCAGCAGTAGAATGGGTGTTGTTGAGAATGATCATGATCATAATGTAGTTGTATTCATGAGGCAAGCTGTAGGAAATCACAGTCAGTCTCCCAGTGTAATGACAGGCTCTCTCACTTCACAGCATATTAGTTACTCTACAACAGGTTACACTGCATCACAAAGTCAAACACAGGCTAGCATTCTACTCATGCTTGTATACCAGGAACAAACCTGCACATCTACACCGGTGTCTACATACAAAATAAAGTAGTTTGAGGATGAAGGCTGGCAGTCAGTATATTGCCCACAGTGACAACATTACAAAGAGGTGCTAGGCATGGAAATTATTTTCAACTACCTCAAGAAACACGTAAAGCATTGGCAGCACAACAGAAAATGTGGCGTGACATAGCTAGTGCTCAAACCAGTGCAAGAGAGAGTCAGCTAGACATGGATAGAGTCCTACTAAAGGTTTCAAACAGTACTTTGAATTGGCAGACAGCAGGAATAATGCCATGGCTTTCCTGATGTTTAGCATAGTGGCATATCAGGCATCAGTTGCAGCCTTCATTCGTACACTGGTTTGGACATAGCAGAGTCATGTTAGACTGAGTTTTACCAGGGGGAATGGGATGGGGACTGTGTGGACAAGTGGAGGAAGATCATATGATACTAACACTGACTCTCCTGACAGTAGTGTCAGCACTCACAGTGAGCAATCACAACATATTTCTTACATGCCATGTCAATGGTCATCTACACTTACGGGAACCTCATATTTCAGGTCAACATTAGGGTCATGAAGCACTGTCAGTTTACTGACTGGAGGATCACTTCTTCCTCTAGATCACACCATTGCAATAACTCACCAAACAATTCTCCTGGTAGCCCATTGCCTATATCTGTTGCACCATCACCAGGCCTTTTAAAAGGAGATGTGTTTTACTCATTTCATCTGAAGTTACTGTGACTTAACATTTATTTGTAAGCATGTCTGTGTAATGAAACTAAGATGTAGTTGGGGGTGGGGGGTTGAGGTGGACATATATGTGAAGTTATTCCCTTTCCTATTATTTTCACCATATTACGAAATTATAATGTTGTTCATTTGTGTTAGAATGCAATTATGTTGTGGGGAGGATTGGTTAAGTGCATACATATCGCATCACTGCACAAATGAAGAAAGAATATGACCTAATTAATATTTTATATGACAGTAACAAAGAAAGAAATCTGATGTTCAGTGCAATATAAATCTTCACAGATAAATTGAAAATGAAAGTTAAAATTTTCACTACTGACAGTATCATTTTCTATTCAATACTGAATAAATAATTAAAAAAACAGTTATTAAATACAGCATGTACAACTGCTGACTTATTTATAAATGTGCTGCCTTTCAGCAGCACTGCACAGGAATCAGTGAGCACTCGGGAAAACAGATAATAATAAAAAAAGTATTTTAAGATGAGAGAGAATGCCAGATGAACAGTGACAGTAGACCATGCAACAAACATATGCTCTGTGTTTTTTTTTTTTGTTTGTTTTTTTAAAAAAAAATAAGAAATCATAGGTTCATAGGTAGGTACTAGGCTATTGGCCCTAGGGTCTATATAAGCCTAAACAAAAAGGTTCCCTGGCTTTCGCCACCCAAGAAAATTATTTTCGTGTGCCCCTGTCGAGCAGAGCCCCAGAGGTGATCCCCGGGTAAATTTCCTATTTCCTATCCAATCATCAAGATTTTTCTTGAAGAGTGCTAATGAGGAGCTTTGTTTGATATAGATAGGTAGTTTGTTCCAGAGTATGGGAAGTCTATGGGACAGGAATCCATCCCTCCAGCATGTTCTGTTTATTGTTGTGACAAGGTTTAGGTTCTAGAGCGTGTAGCTTGGAGGGACTGGGATTTCTTTAGGTGTAGCATGTCCAACAGCTCTGGGTTTGACATAGCTTTGTATGTTAGGCAGAGATCACCTCTGAGTAGGCGATATGTGACAAAGTAAAGCTGGAGTTTTTTGAGACGGTCTGCTTAGGGCATCTGTTTGAGGCCAGTAATCCTCTTTGTGAGGTATTTCTGTGGCCTTTCCAGTTGTTGTAGATGTCTTGTGAGGTACATACCAAAAGCGGTGTTGTACTCTATAATGGGTCTAATGAGTGACGAGTAGAGGGGAACAATGACCTCTTTTTTCCTGGATGAGAACCTTTTTTGTGATGAGGTGTGCCACATAGAAGGATTTCCTGACTACTGTGGCGATGTGATTATCAAAGGAGAGACTACTGTTCACCTGTGTCCCAAGGTCTCTTATCACACTTTCGGTGTTAAGTAGACTACCACCTATGTGGTAGCTCATGGGTACAGAGTTTTTACCAAAGGGGATGACAATGCACTTTTTAGCATTGAGCTTGAGGCCATGGCTTTGACACCAGGCATCTGTCTCAGTGATGCCCTTTTGTAGGATGTCTACATCATTAGGAGTTTCAATTATGGCTCCTAGTTTACAGTCATCTGCAAACATTGTTAGCCAAAGACCTTATGTGTTAGCCTGTACTTCAGAAAAGTAGATAACAAACAAGAGAGGACCCAGGACTGAACCCTGTGGTACTCCACATGTTACTGGTCTGAAGTCAGATTTGGAGTCTGCTACTTTCACAGTGTGGGGTCTGTCAGTGAGCCAGTTGGCAACCCATTTTGTGATATAGGGATTTATACCTAGTTTAGTGAGTTTATCTATAATTCCAGAGTGGGGGATGGTGTCAAAAGCCTTGGCAAGATCTAGATAGGCTGTGTGAACCACTTTACCCTCATCTACGGCTTTGGTGATTGCTTCAAAGAAGTCTATCAGGTTTAGGAGACATGATCTGCCTTTTACAAACCCAAACTGGGTGGGGCCAGAGTTTGGAGATTACCAATGTCTTTGTTTATAAGTTCCATGATGATACGTTCTATGGCCTTGCAGACCAGGCTCGTTAGGCTAATGGAGTGGTAGTTCCCGGGGTCTGTGGTGGCTCCCCCTTTGTGGAGTGGGATAACCATCGCTGTGCACCATTCAGTGGGCACAAAGCCTGTGGTGAGGCTATGACTGAATATGGTGCTTAGGTGGGGTGCCAGTTCATTCTGTAGTTCATGTAGAACGCAGCCTGGGATGTTCTCAGGTCCCATGGATGCTGTGTTCTTGGCTTTGGAGAGTGTGGTTTTTACCTATGCAACCATGATTACAGGAACTTTGCATTCTTCTGGTATAGAGATGGGCCCTTTAGGTGGTGAGAAAGGGGTAAAGTTAGCACTGAGCCTATCTGCCAGGATGTTGACAATATCAGTTGGTTCTGTATATTTAGTGCCATTGTGCTGTAACTCAGAGCAGATCTGAGTGTTGCCATTGGGATTCTTGACATAGCTATAGAATGCTTTGTTATAAAACACAAATTCACCAGCACTTCACCAGAGTATCTTCTATATTTCATAAGCGATCTGGTACCTCGGCCTTTCACCTTCACGGATCACAAAGCTTACATTTTACAATTGGCTTAAATACTCATTCATTTTAATTAATTAATTCTAATTAACACAAACAGCTTGCATTCAAGCATTAATTCATCCTACATATTTAAAGTGACACAGTGCAAATAACATTAAATTCACTATTTAATCACTAAATACAATACAAAAATATATAAGTATAAATATATATAAAACATAAAAAACATATATTATCATTATTATTCTTTATATGGAATGCTGGATGTTGCAACTATTATTTAAATGGCTAATTCTTGATTTAGACCAAAGGGTTTTAAAGTTTTAAACTTTATTATCATTCTAGTTTCTAATTCAAGTAATTTATTAATATAATCTCCACCTCTATTAAGGTAGGGCTTACCCAATACACAAAATTTTAAACTATTAGAAGAACCACCATGTTTAATAAGGAAGTGTTGGGCAACAGGACTAACTTCGCTCCAATTTCTTATATCTTTTAAATGTTCCAATATTCGGATCCTGACCATACATTTAGTTTGTCTTACATACCAGACATTATCACAAGAGCAACCCAGAATATACACTACCCTTACTGATCGACAGTTAAAGTATGATCTAGGAATAAATGTTGTCCCATTAATGTTACTCAAATTCTTAACCCTGTCACAAATACTACAACAGCCACATGAAAATGTACCAAACTGAGAAGTGTTAATATAATTCTCTTTCACAAAGTTATGATTTAATAATTCTTTCAGATTTTTTCTCCTTTTAAAGGAGAAAGTAATATGTTTTGGGAACAGATGACCAATATTTTCATCCTCACTCACAATATACCAATATTTTTTCACTATTTTGATTAACTCCTTCGAAAAAGGGGAAAATCTAGTGACATAAAAAAGCTTTTCCTCAATATCTTCCCTTATATCACACACTTTCTTTTCAGTTCTCCCATTTCTAAAGTATTCATGTGAGTGAGGAAGTGGCCCATCATAACCGTCCCCCAAATTGTAAAATGTAAACTTTGTGATCCGTGAAGGCGAAAGGCCGAGGTACCAGATCGCTTACGAAATAAAGAAGATACTCTGGTGAAGTGCTGGTGAATTTGTGTTTTATTTCATCATTTGCAAGCTGGTGTTTTTTTGAATAGAATGCTTTGTGGTTGTCTTTAGAATCAGTGGTGATTTTGTTTTCATAACTAGCTTTGGATTTTATGCAGGATCTCAGCTTCTTACTGAGGCTGACCAGGGAGTTCCTCAAATCATGGGATTTTACTCTTTTTCGCAACAGTTTCTTCCTTCTGTTGTAGAGTTTGTTTATGGCAGGGGACCACCAGATTGGCTTCCTTTTTTTGAGGATAGCATCTTGGTTCTGTTAGGGATAGCACAACCCATGCATTCATGTAAGTGCTTATAAAGTGCATTTGTGTAGGATTCAGCAGTCGTACCTCTATTGTCCATCTGCATGGGTGTCGTGAAGTTTGACACTTCTGTTTTAAAAAGCATGAAGTTGGCTTTGGAGAAAAATTTTAAGGTGGTTACCCTAATGGGGGGTGGGGGTGGGATGTGGATGTCTAGGGTGATTAGCTTGTAGTCGGATCTGACCAACGAGGAATTGACCTCTGGTGTGGAACACCGGTCGCCCATGTTGGTAATGACCAGGTCGAGGATATTGCTGCCCCTGGTGGGGGTGTGGATAAGTTGTTCCAAGGCATTGGAATTTATGAATTCCAGAAAATGTTGAGCAAAAGAGTTGGTACATGAGTAGTTTTCCCAGTTAACTCTGGGGTAGTTGAAATCACCCATTATGAGGGTGTTGGGTTGTACCCTAATATTTTCCAGTGTATCAAGAAATGACAAGTGGGAATCCCGGGGCATGGTGGGGGATCTGTAGCAAGTTACAATTTGGATTGCGGTCTTGCCGAGAGTTAGTTGCTGTTGGATAATCTTGGCTGCATTAGGCTGAGCAACTAGCCTGGAGGTGTGGATATCCTCAAAGAATATGGATACGCCTCCACCTTTAGTGTTTCCATCCAGGTTAGGTGGCCGACAGGTGTGGTATGAATTATAGCCTGGTAATGCAGGGGTGTTCTCTGGAGCCTTGAACCAGGTCTCTGTCACTGCACAGATGTCGATGTTCTCCATTTAATGGAGTGCCTTGAGTGAATGCATTTTGAGGTTTAGATTTGTAGCATTGAGTAGCATTACCCTCAGATTTTGCTTGCTTGTACCTGTTACAGTGGTAAATTTGTCATTTGAACTTTGCCTAAAATGCACTATAGGAGTGCCAAGAGCCTTAGCCAGTATCTGGAATTCCAAGGGTGAGAGGTGCATCCCATCTCTGGCAAAGCATTGTGGTCTGTTGATCATGTCATTCCAGGCAGACAGATACTGGATCCCCTTAGAATGACACCGGAAGCTTAACCAATTGTTGAAGTCAATCATTTTGTCCTTGTACTGTGGTATCATTCTGGGTGATGGCAGGATGCTACTCAGGGCTAGGGTCATACCTGCCTGGGCTACAATATCGGAGAGCTCCTCCATGTCTCTTTTCATGTGGTCCAGGGAGGTATGTCTCAGGTCATTCACATCAACATGGGCAATGACAGAGTCATATTTGTACTTGTTGTGGAGTGACCTGAGTGCGTGCGTTATGTGGTAGATCCTGGCACTAACGTGAATGTCCTGATCCATAGTTCTGAACAAGATACCACCTCTTAACCTGTGCAACTCCATGCCATGCACAAGCCTACTGCATAGGGTCCCTTACTCTTGCTGCCAGGTGGTCATCTTTAGCCATAGTGGGACTAGAACTGGAGCTGCAGTGACAGCATGGGTCACTTCACTATCCGAGAGGTGCATAATCATATCATGCAGAATGCATCAGGCAGTGAACATCCTTCACATAGTAGCTGGGACATACTGAAGAGCGCCTCCAGACTTGTATAGACCCCGGAAAATGCTCTTCAGGAGTCTAAACACCCTCTTTGTCACAATACAGGTTTGGGACAGGGATATGTTATATTTCTCCTCCACAGCTCCAAATCTCCAAATGGATTTCTCACTGGAGTCATGGGCTATGGTTCCAGTGGATATCTGGCATCACCTTACACAAACAAAAAAAAAAAAAAAAAAAAAGAGAGAGAGAGAGAGAGAGAAAGGGGAGGGAATACAAAATAAGAAAATATAGATTAATATACAGTTATTACCTTTAACATTAATAGCCAGTTACATAAAAAAACTGTTTTAGCTTACCAAGAAGATGACCACTGGACATCCTACCATGAAAGAAAAGGTGGTAAAGTAAGCTAGTATGCTTGGTGTGGGAATCATATGCATTGCCAGGATACTGGGCAGAGACATTGCTGATGCAGCCCCTTGCAACACACACAACCTGGAAACAGATGGAATGGAAGCCTTTCCTATTGCGGTATCTACCACTCACCCTGTTGACCAAGAGGAGACCAAACTGTGACATGGGAGCAGTCTATTTCACACACAGAAATGTGCTTTCCCATAAAATACATGCATTATCTGACCCTGGTCCTTAGGTGACACTGGGAAACAGATGAACTAAACCACATTGTTAAGATTACATCCAGGACTTCCTTCAGTATACTTGAAGCAGAAGTCTGTGAGATCCCCAAGATGTCCCCAGACTGTCATTGGAAGGTCCCTGTAGCAAATATAGTGAAGTCTATACATACTTTGATGTCCACAGAAATAGGAAGTCTAGCCATAATGATTTTGCCAATATTTCAGCCTTCTTGGTGGGTGAGCATCACTGGGTGCTGGGATCTGGCCAGGCCAAACAATGATGACATTTTTGCCAGATGCAATTCTGATACTTTTGGTGAGTCTTCCCTTTTTATATTACATCCATGACAACTGCTGGAGAGTCGAAAAAAATTACTAGGAATTACAATTGGCGGAAAATAGCCATAATTAGCAGAAGAATATTTAAATCACTTCTCTTTATCATCTCATTATCTGCTCATTTGCATACCTACATTTGGAGACACCACAAATTGGTGGAACTGGCCTCTATGAATCGTGGCCTAGCTGCACCTGTCTGTGCTCACCCTGAATTCCCTAGCACATTTCTTCTACAAGCTATAAATACCACCCAAAATGTCTCTAGGTACACATGGACTAATTGATGAACTGTATAACTTGCTTGCTTTGAAGGCTTTGTTGTTATTTAAAAAGTTATTTTCAGTATAAGGAATAATGATTTGACTGCCTTTTCATGAAAATTTTACTACCTTCAAAGTTTGTATTATTGTTTCTAAAGTTATTTTGAATATACAGAATGATACTGTGACTTACCTTCCAAGGAAATTACAGTTATGTGTTTGAATATTGAAATCATTTGACTCACTGTGTTGAATTTTCTTTTGAATGTATTAACTAGCTATGCATTTCCTAACTGTTTTGTTAAAAAGACTAAACCTTTATATAACGATACTCTTTCCTACTTTAAACTGCTACAGTTATATCAAAATACTTTAAATAAGTAAAGAGATTAAGCAATGATGTCCACTTTAACCTCCTTTATTTGCTTTAACAGTAGGCCACTAGAAAATGTAATAAGAAAAGATCATTACCTCGAAGGAATTAAGATAGGCAAATCTACCTGCTGTCTACACGACACTATGAATTTTGAAAACGTCATAGCAGAACCCTACTAACATCCGTGATAAATAAAGCATGGCATAAGGCCATGGTAACTAAAACAATCTGTGTAGACCTTGAGAACGTCTTTAATTTTTGTCCTACTTCAGACTCCTTAGTCTGCATGTTATCATGGTCTAGATGGTAAAACTTAATATTTTTCTACAGCTAAGTAGAAGCCCTAGAAGTTCTTTAGCTAAATAGTAGCCAAGTTGTTTGGAGTAACTGTAGAATACTATTTTCCCCAACCTGCTACTACAAGTGGAGTACCACAGTGATTCACACTGATACCTTCACTACTCTCCTTATTCATTAATACCTTGCTTATCCACTAACACAGATAAAACATTTTGCTCTATGCAAATTCTACAGACACACGTTGATCAGATAAAGCTACAGGTAACATCCATGACTTGGTTAATAGTTTAGGGGTTTAGCTATATTGGAGCAAATGTTAACTTCAGCAAAGCAATACCTTTGCTTTTGTAGACACAAAAAAGCCAGTATATGCACCCAGAGACTGATATAGCACCTGCTTATCATCCACGTAGCAAACAGTAATCTAGATACACTAGCTTTGCAAACTATTGCTAATGAGCTGTTGTCCATTGTTTGCTATGGAACTTAAATCTAAATTAATAACTAGATATATTAGATTCTTTTATGAGACTCATCTTAACCTTGAAACTCTCCTGTTTAATGTGGAACATTAGTTCCACTCTTTGTTGCACATTTATCCTGTAACTGTCTACTTATTCATACCAGAAGTTGCAAGTCCTTAATTTCTCTTTGTGTAAAATTAAGAATGCATTTGATGAATAAAGCCCAATGTAATTTTGGGGTAAGTTTCTCTTAAACAGTTTGCATTTTAGTTGTCTTGTCATTTTCACTTGTATTAGTTTATTCTTCCTCCAAACAAAACTGTATTGATCTGTAACATTCCAGATTAGGTCTGTGTAACGTGCATATGTTGTACTTTATTCTGTTTCATCTTTAATATTTTGTTGAATGCATTGTACATTTTATTTTATTTGTCTATTAATTATGTTGTTATTTAATAAGGGCCTTGGTCAGACCACTTAATTACAAAGTAATATACAATTTAAATTTCTTCCCTATCCTATAGTTCCTCTTTAAAAAAAAATATTACAAACTCCATTTGCCAGGTGTGAGATTCAGGGACAGAATACTCACAATATCTGTAATTAACATTTACTTTAATATTTTAGCTATAACAGAGGAATGCAAGTAGTTTTAAAGGAATTCAAATATGTTGAACATCCATGCATACACTTTTCTTGGTCTTTCTTAAAATACACAGCTTCCAGTAGGCTTAAAACGTAGGAAAGTGACAGCTTGAAGGCTTATTGTCATTATACTGATGGCTTTGTACTTATTTTTATAAAACATTGATATATACAGTTTTATAGGAATGCCAGTTGCGTTGTATATGCTGCACATGCAGCTAGGATCAAATGATCTGTAAGTTGTGTGATTTTACACCACACCTCTCTTTAGTAAAATCTTACTTGCCAGAATAAAGGTCAAAATGAAAATGAAAAGTTTCTTTCAACATCATTTGCTGGAATATAACCTATAAACAAGTATATTTTCTCATTTTGTATGCATATGAAACAATGAAGGAAAATACATCTATCTATAAGCTTAAATTGGATTTATTACTATTTTGCCTCTTCCACAAAACAGGGTCAAAGAAAGAACACCCAGGCTTTATAGTAAAAGACACCAAGCTAATTTAGTACATTCTTTCTGATTATTATGTTAAACAAAAAACGTACAATAAATACAAACAGCCTTGGAAATACAGTTTCCAACACATAAATGTTGTCAGCTGTCACAAGTACATGAATATAGTTACATTTTATTTTTGATAATGTGAATGTTGCCTTCATTTCTACTGTATTTCAATAAAATATGGTAAAATTTTAAATTTCAATCACTAACTTTGTTTACTTCATAGTAAATGGTGAACTGGTTAGTTACATTTGAACAGACATTATAATTATAGCATTCTAAAATGGATACAATGAAAAATATGGTCATCACTATGTGATCCTACATAATGCAATTTGCAGCCCCTAGACCTGCTTGGCACGTTTATTGAATACCTTAAACTGCAGTCATTAATGTAATGTTCTCAGGCATGCAGACCTAGTGACTGTGCGAGATGCAATCAGTTCAGCTCTGAATGTATCCAGAGAGCAAATTATTTCTCAAAATCAGCAGTTCCTAGTAACATGTTATATCAGGACTGAAACATATGCTAAATTGCTGTGCATTTCCTGTTCAGAATAATTTGATCGGAATATGAAATGTAATAGTGACTTAACCTTCAGAAAGTACTCTAGTATATGACTTACTGCAACTACTGAAATTCAATTACCTGTACAAATCACAGTCAAAAGAGCATCAAGTTCATGATTTAAAAAAAACATGCTTTGACATGAGAAATGTAATAGATGAAAAATGATGAACAATGACAATGCACAGAAATAAGAAATATGAATAAATAAAAATAAAAACAACTTAGTAACAATCTATGGAATGTCCTCTAAAACTTTAACTCATTCCGCAAACATTGCAGTCTGGTCACTAATATGATTTTTTTTCCTGGACTGCTGGTATGCACATCATACAGTTTTAGTATTAACAATATTTGTGTGGCTTTCAAAAACATTAGTACTATGTCTAATATTCCTTTTGAGCAATTTCCACACAGAAATGTGCAACCACACATATGATGTGTGCAATTTCTTAAAATAAAACTTTTTAGTGCAATTACTTAAGCATGGACAATTTGTGTGGAGTCTGCATGTCCTCCCCGTGGTCAGTGGCCTCCGAAAGACATGTGTGAATGGGCGTCGGGCTGGCAACTCGGCACCATAAAAATCTACTGCCAATCATTAGCGGACCGGAGTTCCACTGTGCCGACCTCTAACCGGGAAAAGTGAAAAGACAAACAAACAAACTTAAGCATGGACAGACAGTTTAGAAAGCTGCAGAACACTAAATATAATATCAGGATACAGAAGTAAGAACAAATTGCTAAATTAGTTGGAAATAACAATGGTCTATAATAAATCCTGAGCTATGTTTAAAAAAAAAACATATTTTGATAAAACTGATGATCACTTAGAATACACAAGGCAAGAGGTAAGGATGATAATTAGGAAATTAAAGTAATCATAACTGTTTACGATAGTTAAGGTGCTATTGCCATGCTATTATTAAAACAGTAACATTCTTCATGAATCTAAAAGGAATGTAGACTGTTGAAGCCTTATATTTGTAATATTACTAAGTATCTGAAAAATATTCGGTAAAGACATCACTGATTTTTAACAAAGAAGGTTGCAAAAGCAATTTAACTTGCTTGAGCTATGTCATTTTTGGCTGCCAACTTTAGCAGAACTAAAGCATGACATTTTTTTTTTTTTCAAATAACTTTTTATTGAATATTTTCTCACATAAAATACCAGTAGAGAGATAAACAAGATGTAATTGTGGTTCAGTTGAATGTTACAGAATGTTTAAAGTGAGGAAGTTATTCAATAGATAATACACACTTTGCTAAATAACATTCAAAATAGCTAGGAATACTGTACTGGATAAACACAAGGAAATGGTTATGCTATATGTTAGTCATGGTAATATTATTTTAACATTTCACTTGTATATTATAGTGACAAATGAGAGCAAATTTAGAAGTATAACACAGACCTACACAAAGATATCAGTCTACTCTACTAAACCTTATATACATATTACAAAAAATTGTTACCTTAGATAATGCTGTTACTACTCCCAACTAAGAGATGTGTTTACTATCTTTGTTTTATTATAATTTGTCTTGCAATATATGATAATATATCAATTAATGTTTTGCAGTAATTCTGATAATATGTTTGGTTCCTCTGACTTTTTGTATAAAGCTTCTTAGCCAATATATATTTTTTGGCCATGCTTTTGAATTCTGACCAGGTTAGTCTTGATCTG
Source organism: Protopterus annectens (assembly GCF_019279795.1). Lineage (NCBI taxonomy): Eukaryota > Metazoa > Chordata > Ceratodontiformes > Protopteridae > Protopterus > Protopterus annectens. Next base: position 569,590,616 of record NC_056741.1, on the reverse strand, counting down.
TCTATCCAGTTTTTCTCTATGTAAGATTTTAATAGGGTGCATAGTGTTATTATTATGTGATTAAAGAAATTATTATTCTTGCTTTTGAATATATGCAGTATTGCTGTCTCCCAAGACAAAGTGAATTTTGAATAGCCTGATTTCTCTAAGAGTAATCTTAGTGAGCACCAGAGTTTATAAACTGGTTTGCAGCTCCAGAAGATGTGAAGGATATATGCCTCTTTATTAAGACAGAAGGGACAGTAAGGTCACTTAGATGGATTGCATTTGTTTAGGTGTACAGGTGTATGGTATGCATTATTAAAACTCATGATCTTGGTGTATATTAATTTTTTATATGGCGTCAGTTTCATAGTATTTCTAATAGCTGATTCCTTCTGATTATCTGTTATGGTATCACCTTTTCCTTCCCAAAATTCTGAGAAAAGTATTGTATTTTAATATTTAATTTTTGCTATTAATATATATATATGTATTTGAGAGCATTTTCTTTATATTTAAGAGCTATTTTTGAATTTGTTGTGCTAATTTGACATCTTGCTCAATTACATTGATATCTTTGGTTATTATATTAAGTATAGGATTTGTTTAATTATCACTTTATAATTATTGTTTGCTCTAAGTAGGTTTATTATATTTTCCATTGAGAGGTTTTGTATTTGGTAGAAGCCCCAAAATGTTATGATTTTTTATTAATGGGTATTTATCTAGGTTTGCCATGGAGTTTGCTAATTTTATATCTGGGTTGTTATGTATTGGTTGTAGCAGAGTAATCGTGCCTTTAAGATTTACTGATATCAGTAATTTCTTGAAAATTTCACAGTTATTAATTAAGTTTGGGTGAATTTTTGGTGTCTTAAGGATACCTTGATTTAAGTAGGGAATTGCTTTTGGCTTAACTTTAGATGCAAAATGGTGAAAATAATTTAATTCATAATGGATACCATTCGTTGCTTATTGGGTCATGGTTTGCTATTTGCATGATGTGACTAATAATAATAATTTTGTAGTACAGTTGAAAATCACGAAGGCTGAGACCTCCTGTTTCTTTTGATAGCATTAGTTTATTATAACCGGGAAAAGCCGAAAGACTCAACAAGTTTATTATAGCTAATTCTTGTATTGTTTGGGTACCATATGAATTTTGCTAGTCAAACTTTCATCTTGTTGAAGAAGGTAGCTGGAATTTTCATGAAGGTTGCATTCAAATGGTATAAAATCTTAGGCATTATATTTATTTTGACTATTGAAGCTTTTGTTAAGGTAGATAGTTTAAGCTTTTCCCATTTGTTAATGTTACCTATTATATTGGACGCGGTTTTAACTATATTGTTATTGAACATATCTGATTGTGTATGGTTAAAGATTATACCTAAATATTTCAGCGTGTATTGCACCTTAACATTTGTCTCCAGAAAATAAAATTCTTTATTTCCCAGAAGGTTAATTGGGTATATAATTGACTTCTTAGGATAACTAAAGCATGACATTGTTATATATTGGCTCAGTGGTAGCTTGGGAGATGTTTGGTGAAGGCTTCTCTTTGGTCTTGGGATCCTACATTCCATGTTGGCTATTGGAGCTGATTTAAAAGGGTAATTCATTTTGCCAGCCGCAGTTCAGTCATGAGCCCTGTTCAGCATACAGGACTATGATTAAGAAAGGAGCCACACATTAGTAAGAGGAGGGTGCATATTTGGGGAAGAGTGTCTGGTGTGGCATGTACTTGATGATGAGTCCCCATGCTTCACTGTGGTGTTTTGATTCATAAAATTATGTCTGAGTTCATGACAGAGATTGATTGGGTATATGCATTTCTCCATGGTACTTACATACTTGGTTGTATTGCACTACTTTAACAGATGAACAACAGTTCATGGATCTAGACAGTGTATTTGTTGAGAATAAACACTGCTCAGTGTTGTTTGTTGGGTGGTCTGTTTTTCCTAGACTATAAATGATTCTGCAAGAATAATTTTAATACACTTATGTGAAAAATATGGATACGGAAGGGTGCATGATGGTATGTTGAAATATGTTTGCTATGAGCCATGTCTCGCCTATTAGGGAGAACAGATTTTAATCAAAGGGAACCCAAATTCTGAATATGCTGTTGCTGCTTACTAATGTTACACTAGTGAGACATAATATTTATTTGTTCTTATAGGTTCATAGGTTCATAGATTCATACTAGGCTATCTGCCCTAGGGCATTTATAAGCCTAGCCAGAATGTGTTTGGCTTTCGCCACCCATTTTAAATTAATTTTGCTATGCCCTTTTTCAAGGTTAGTATACTGTGCCTCTGTCTAACAGTGACACAGAAGTGATACCCGGGGTAAACCTACGCTCTCCCATCCACTCATCAAGATTCCTCTTGAAGGGACTCTGCCTAACCTGGACTGGGATTTTATTCCACAGTGAAGGGAGCCTCTGAGTTATGAATCTATCCCTCCAGCATGTCCTATTTATTTCAGTGCTGAAGTTCAAGTCTCTCGAGCATGTAGCTCGATGGGATTTGGATTTTCTGAGGTGCAGCATGTCCATTAATTCCGGGTTGGACATGGCTTTATACGTCAGGCACAGATCGCCTCTGAACAGGTGGTATGCCACTGAGTAGAGCTGGAGTTTCTTTAATCGGGCAGCATATGGCATCTGTTTGAGCCCTTTGATCCTCTTGGTGAGGTACTTTTGGGGTCTTTCCAGTTGCTGCAGATGTCTGGTAAGGTACATCCCAAAAGGGGCATTGTACTCAATTATGGGCCTGATGAGGGATGAGTAAAGAGGCACGATGACCTCCCCTGATCTACATGTGAATCCCTTCATGATTAGGTGGGCTATATAAAATGTTTTTCTAACCACTTTGGCCACGTGGTTGCCAGATGAGAGATTGCTATCAACTTGGGTCCCCAGGTCCCTAATTACTTCTTCTGTACTTAATGGATTACCACCTATGTGGTAATTTAAGATGTAACATCAGCTATCTTAAAGAAGTAAAGCACATCAGAATTATAACTGATCACTTGAGCAAACTAAATTAGAAGCCACTGTTTGACATAGGGTCTTAACTCTGATAACTGTACAATGCTTTATTTAAATAATCTCTTAAAGACATTTCTTCCTTCTTGACTATTTATGTATATGTTAATGCAGTTTATTACTGTATCTATGTTGTTATATAACAATAGAATCAAATTCCTAGTGCATTAACAGTAACACAAAATAAGACTCACTGGGATGTTTTCAGATTTATTACTGATGTAAAAAAAGTTAGTTATTACATGTTTATATGAAGACAACTTGAGATTATATACAAATAACATATTCAGTCATACTTATGATTATTGCAGTATCCAAGAAGGGAAAATAATACATCTTTATTTCAAACTTGATTAATATGTTATTGATTGTGTATCAAGACTGTTTTCATGAAAAGGAAACAAATAATTAATTTTTGTTTTGAATTCTCAATTGCTGATACATCAAACCATTACTGAAAAAATCACTGCTGTAGACAGACCTATTAAAAGATGGCAACTAACTCTTTGAACACTGACTGACCTCATCATCCTTAATTCTTCTTGGACTTGGATCTATAGAAGAATAACTATTTCACTAAAACTATTATAGAATTTCTCTCTATAATAATCACAGTTGCCAAAGTAAAGAAAAATATATTAAGAAATTAAATTCAACACTTAGGATAATGACTAGTTTGATTATATTTAAAGGGGTGTATGAGAGTCAGTCATAGTTATGGAATATAAGACTTATTTAGAGTGATGCTTTTTTTCTCATTATCAAATTTTTATTAATAGACCCAAGACTGTAATGTAAATAAAGGTCACTAATCTGTTTCTAAATTTTCTGAAACCACAATATTTTGGTAATTAACATAATTACATACTAACTCGGACAGAAAGGCGGATGTGTGTGTGTGTATGTATATATATATATATATATATATATATATATATATATATATATATATATATATATATATATACACATATATATATATATACACATATATATATATATATATATATATATATATATATATATATATATATGTATAAACAAAGATAACAAGTACTTCAGTGTGTGCGACCATGCAACTGAAAAATGAACTAAATCAACGAGAATATATTAAAAGAGACTTTAATGCATGCACAAGGTTAGTGCTTTCACATAGCTTCTTCAGACCATTATACACCATATTAAAACTATGGCCTTAAATACTATTTCGATCATGACGTCATATTCTTCACAATGCATCAATTCTCATATGAATTCCATAAAACAATGTATAAATCATTAAGTTAAGTATTGGAGAGGTTAAAAGAGAGTTGTTAGATCTTGATCAATGGCTACTGAATGAAGCAGCTCCTTACTTCTCCAGCCAGATGGATATAGTAAAGTTACCAACACACACAGACCATTGGGTTAAGATACCGATGTTCTATACAATGGACAATAATGCTATATATGAAATCATTAATAAGAATTGGAAGATCCTTACTAGTAACCCAGAATTTGAAAAGATAGTAGGGACCAAACCAACATTTAGATTTAAAAACAAATATAACTTTAGGAGAATATTAACAGAATGTATAGATACACGTATGATTAATGATATAGGTAGGACGACAGCATGTGGACATTGTAACTATTGTAGTTATATTAACACCAATAATATATTCATACATCCAGATACAGGGCGATATTATAGTTTTAGAGTAACTGCTAGTAGTGATACAAACAATCTAGTATATTTAGCTGAGTGTGAAGTTTGTAGTGCATTTTATATAGGTAAAACAAATAGAACCTTTAGAACCAGGATAAGGGAGCACTTATATGACATTAGAGCACAATATTTGAATAATGCTCTAGCCAAGCATGTACACTCACACAACAGTGAACATGTTTTTAGATTCATGGCTATAGATACTATTGAAACCATTATTAGGCAGGGTAATCTAAGAAATAATACAGAGAAGAGGGAAATGAAGTGGATACTAAGACTTAGAGCTGATAGAAAGCATGGCCTGAATGAAAGGGCATTCCTTAAACCTATATTGAAAGCACGTTGATTTTATTTATTTATTTATGCATTGTTGTTTATTATTCAATAACATTATAGCATCAATTATCAACAGAATTAACTTAATGATTTATACATTGTTTTATGGAATTCATATGAGAATTGATAAATTGTGAAGAATATGACGTCATGAATGAAATAGTATTTAAGGCCATGGTTTTAATATGGTGTATAATGGTCTGAAGAAGCTATGTGAAAGCACTAACCTTGTGCACGCATTAAAGTCTCTTTTAATATATTCTCGTTGATTTAGTTCATTTTTCAGTTGCATGGTCGCACACACTGAAGTACTTGTTATCTTTGTTTATTTTTGCCTTATTCTTATTTGGTGTGTGGCGTTTACTTCCATGAACGTAATAGTTATTTTTATTGTTTTATATATATGTGTATATATATATATATATATATATATATATATATATATAAAATGAATTCAGGAAAAAATAAGAATAGCATAAGAACGAAATGTCAAGTAACTATTACATACATTCTATTAACTCAGTAATGTATTATATAAATTTTATTGATCCAAAATTTATCTCTTTAATAGTAACCAATGAATAGCTGTATTTGTTCATGATTGATTGGTTTATTTTTATCAGTTTTGATAATATTTTAAAATTGAAAAAGCTTAAAATGCTAGATAAATGTTTTTTTAGAGGTGCTGATAGTCATGTCATATCTTCATTGGATACAATGTTCATACTTTATTTACACTCATCTAAAGATCCCAATATTGTATAAATAATAGAATATTATTTACCTACTTGAATTCTATACATCTCCAAAAAAAAATGCTTATCGAAGCTCGAAAAGGGTATTTTTCACGTTTCTTGGTAACTGACACAAAGGCCAATCTGATTAATGTTTCTTTTTTCTGTTGGATTGGAAGTGTATATCACTCCATGTTTTTAGAGGGTTTATTAGAACATTTAATTTTTGTATTGCATCTTTGTATTCGAGAAACTTTCAATTTTCCTTTTCTATTCTTTATTGGCTTAAACAAAAAAAATCATGTTTTCCATTAAAAAAATCATCTATTCAAAACAATCATAATTAAATGAGATGTTACACTTAATACATACTTTAAAACATTACAAAATTACTTATTGTGACAAATATAACATACAATTTCTATCTTTAAACACCAATTGTTTAAATAACCCAAGGAAAATATCAAACTTATTAAGAGATTTGAAATTAAACAAAGCACAAGTGGTATTTCTACAAGAAACATACTTTAAAACAGAAGATACATTTAGTTGGAATCCTAATGAATATAAAATATTATCTCACTCCTCATATAAGAAAAGGACTAGGGGAACACTAATCCTATGGAACAAATGTCACTATGCCTCAAACTCTTTTTAAGTATGAAGATAAGGAAGGACTTTTGTCTATTGTAATAGTAAAATACAACAATAGGATCTGGACTTTAGCTAATTCTTACTGGTTCCCAGGTATAGGGGTAGGGACAGTAAGGAAACATATAGACGTAATTACTAGGATATATAAAGGAAATGTAATAATAGGAGGAGACTTCAATTGTATCTTGGATAATACTGAGACATCGAACAAAAAATATTTACAAATTAATAGCACAGGAAAAGTTCTTAAAATGCTGTGAAAGTCTAAATCTAATTGACACATTCACTTATAAAGAAAATAATTCACTATCATTCTCACATCAAGATCATAGGTTTGGTACTCAAACTAGAATAGACAAAATTTTCATATCCCAAGAATCAAGCACAAAAATAACAAATGTCTCTTTAAGCCATTGTCCTTTCTCTGATCAAAACTCATTAATCCTTAAAATACATACAGAATTTAATAGTTTAGTATTTGTAACAAGAATTCCTGCTTAATTCACAAAATTAAAACAATTCAAACCTTGGCTAAATTCAGAAATACAATTCTTTATAGACATAAACTACACTAATGAAACTAATATAATAATTTTACGGGACACTTTGAAAGCTCATTTGAATGGAAACATTCTTTCTTAGTATAAAAATAAAATTAAGGAATGGGATTCAGAACTACACAGCATTCAAAAGCAAATCACAGAACTTAATAATAATGATTCTATAAATCCACAAAAAATAAAGCAAATGAGCAATTAAACAAAAATATTGTGAAATCCTAACTCATAAAACTAATTTAGCTTTAGAAAAACTAAAACTCAACTCATATGCTGTATCTCCCAAACACATGCATAACTTACCAATTAGAATTAAAAGATAATCTGTTAAAAATAATATCTCAAATGTCATTCATGAAGGGAAAACAAAAAATAAAAAAAAGTTTTAGACATAAGTGATATATTGGATTCCTTTAAATTTCATTTCACTAAACATTATGAGGATGACCCGTATCATTCTAATTTTTCAAATATAGAATTAAATTCAACAATATTTATTTATTTATTTATTTATTATTTATTTAACATTTGTTGATTGGGAATGTCCAATTAGGTTCCACAGAGCCTGTTTTCAGCAGAGGCCCAGGGAGAAATGCTCCAGATACATGTCTTTGGAATGTGGGAGGAAACCAGAGTACCCAGAGGAAACCCAAGCGAACACAGGGAGAACATGCAAACTCCACAGATCTTCAAAAACAAATTTCCCTAAAGGAAGTTTCTGAATAAAATTAAGGAAAGCAAAAATAATACAGCACTGGGAATTGATGGCATAATTAATGAATTGTATAAAATATTTCCAACCTCAGTAATATCTTTATTTCATAAAACATTAAATGAAATACATTTGAAGAATATACTTCCTCCCTCATGGAAGTGCTCCTTAATTTCACCTATCTTAAAAGAAAAAAAAGATACTTTGCAATATAGTTTTTATAGGCCAATTTCAATACTCAACAATGATTATAAAATGTTTATGTCAATATTAGTTAGTAGAATCAAAAAACCCTTGATACAAATCATAGATGAGGACCAAGCTGGATTTATATATAATAGACACACCCAGGATAACATTCAGAGAATATTACCACTTAGAGATTTTTTTAAACAGAGACAATCAAGAAGCTATAATAGCTGCATTAGATATAGAAAAGCCTTTGACTCCCTCAGGTGGAATTTTCTTTTTAAGACCTTAGAATTATTTAATTTTCCACTCAATTTTATTTCACTAATAAAAAAACATTTATAAAGATAACCTTGCATATGTAAAATTAGGGCCTTTCACTTCAGAAGCCATTGAAATATCTAGAGGCACAAAGCAGGTTTGTCCGATATCTCCTATCCTATTTGTACTGGCACTAGAATTATTTGCATCTTCAATACATAACAACCCCAAAGTAAATGGTATTGACATATATGGACAACATAACTCAAAAATTATGTTATTTGCTGATGATATATTACTAACACTATCCATTTCTGAGGAATCTTTACAAGAATTAGATACATTAGTAGATAGATTCTATCATATCTTTGGACTTTGTTTTAACAAAAAAAAGTCTAATTACATGTTTTTAAACAAAAAAGGTTTTTCCTTATTAACTTCTATTCATATAATAGGTAAACGAGTCACCACAATAAATTATTTAGGAATAATTCTAAGTGACAATATGGAATCAACATTAGACTTAAACTACAATAATATAATAAATAATATAAAAATACTAACAATAAAGTGGAATAAAATGTATTTGAAATTTGAACACAAGCTGCAAATTATAAAAATGATACTTCTTCCAAAAATAAATTACATTGCATAATCCATTCCTATAGTACCAAACATAAAACAATTAAAATAAGTAAATAAAATCCTACTAAATTTCCTTTGGTATCCAAAAAGAAATAAGATAGCTTATTCACATCACATCAGACCTTGGGAAATGGACGGGATTAACTTTCTAGACATAGAGACATATATAAAAGCTTCTATCTTTAGAATTATCATTTGTTGGTTTGATAACAAATTATTCTTCAATTTGGAAAACTTTACATTCTATTGCTTTCCTAATTGAAGACAAGATAACTAAAAATCTTATGTTAAACATACAAAATAATATATTGCGGCATAGTATAATGATGAATATTCAATATAATATTCCAAAACCAACACATTTAAACTATATAAATAACATATGTAATTTATTCAGAAGATTTATATATTCTAATACAGACATTAACATATGGTTAGATTTATTAATACCCTTTAGTTCTAATAAAAAATTATTTAATAAAATTCATAAAAATACTTTAACAAATTGGGAGATGAAAAACTTTATGTGTTGGCATCATTGTATAAATAATCAAAAAGTTTTAGATATTAAACAAATCCAAAATACATTTAATATATCAAATGCAGATTGGTTGATACTCTGAAGCATTTTAACTTATGCTCAAGATTTAAATAGAATAATTCTTCATATAAGACTAATCTTAAATTTATGTGTGTGTATATATATATATATATATATATATATATATATTTGAAGTAGTATATATATATATATATATATATATATATATATATATTGAGGTCATATATAACAACTTTAACTGGACAAATATGACTTCAAAAATATACAAAACATTGTTGATATATAAATCCAACCCTAATTTAAAATTTTGGAAATACATAACTAAGGGACATCAATCTAATCTATCAAGTGAAAGTAAAGCTAACCTTTTGTAGTCTATTAATTCAACATTTAATTTACAAGTTTGGAAAATATATACTTGAACATTTATACACAGAGCATTTATTACACCAGACAAATTAACTACATTTTAACATCTGAAAGTGTCACTTGTTGGAGATCCTTACTAATGTGTAAAGCAGATTGGATTCATGTTTCTTATGACTGCATTAATATTAAAAAAAATTGGGAAGAAATTACAAAATTTCTTCAAGTTATTTTCACAGATACCTCCATTTTAACTAAATCCCTAATTTTTTTAAATGTCAATGATAATACAGAAATGAGTAAAAAAGACTTATTTCTACTATGGTCTCTACTATCAATGGTGAGAAAATGTATAACAAGAAAATGGAAGTCAACACAAGAACCATCTTTGGAAGACTTTCTGAAATTGTTGGAAGAAACTGTACTACTTGAAATCAAAATCAAAGAACTGAGAATTACTCCTAAAAATGGACCAATAATCCTTGGAGGAAAATTCTAGCACTTATTGAGACATTAAATCTGGTCTCAGATTAATCCTTCATGTGTATCTTATTCAAATTTATTGATTGTACGATATATCTTTATTTATCCTGTTTCAATCTTTACATTGTTAATTGTTCAATCCAATTGTACATAGTGTATATAGGATGTCATAATATATGTCTATATAGAAGTCTATAATATTCATTATTATTATTATATCTGAAAATAAAAAAAATGGGAAAAAGAAAGGAGCCACAAGTAGACAGGTTATCATGAATGGCATGTCATTAAAATATACTCTGCAGGTTGAGTAAATCAAGATTTTCATACTAGGTGAAGCATCAAATCGGTAACAGAATAACAGTGAAGAACTCTGCAACAAAACAAGAGCTGAAAGCAGAAAGTAATTAACTTTTTTTCAAACTGACGTGCACCTAATATCCCTAGGGTATAAAACAGATAATGCTGGGCCATTCTTAGGAAATCTAGGCCAGATTCAGAAACAATTTACGCACTATACAGGGCAATCAGCCACAATGAACTTGTGATTTTTATAGCAGTTGATGTGCTGCTAGCATCACTTTCAGGTTTGTTATGTAGATGTAAACCACAGTGGCATGCACCATATGATGACATTCCATTTCCAAAATGATGGTCATGCAGAGCTATGACTGTGATTGCAGTTGAATGCACTGAGTGCATAGAGTTCTTTCTGTGGATAGGCAAATGCACTGCTTATTATGGATATGCATGACACATTATAAGTATACCTTCTGTCTTTGCAGTTTATTCAAGTTATGGAAACACATTGAAGAACACCATCTTTATATGCAGAAAATAATTTCTAACACATGAATTTGCTATACCTTGGTCACAATATAATTTGGCTCCACTTCCATTAATCTAGCAGTATCAGCCATTTGTAAAACTGGAAATTCTGTCATATTTTCATATATGGTACATCAAGTCATGAAAGACATATGGAAATGCATGGATAGAGAGAGACACAGAGACAGAACAAAGAGAGAGAGGGAGACCATCAGCTGAGCAACAGCTCAGGCAGATACTAGTAGCAGACACAACCAGAAAAGATTTCCACTGCTTCTGCACTGCACCCTTGTTAATGTTACAGGCAGTAAGTGTTCTATATGGACATTGCTTATGAGTGTCCACTAAAATGAAAACCATTGAAGGGTGGCCCCTGAATGACTGCTACGGAAGAAGCATATTGTAATGTGAAGGAAAAAAAAGCATATTATAGTGAATGTAAGTTTTTTTTATACTCTGTAATTCTGAATGCTTAGGGATGCTTGTCAGACACTCTTATGCAGCTTGAGATAGAATGTTACATTCTTTGGTACTTATGTATTATCGCAACCACATTCCATGCTCAGTGCAAACCCTTTCTCATCTCCATATATGTTATATACAATTTGCCCTCATTTTGAAAAGAACTTCACATATAAATGTGACAAAGTAGTTGTTTTTCACGAAAAAGTAAACCAAGGACCGGTTGTCATACTTATCGAGGGTCTGTGCTTTTGCATTTAAGTTGTGCTATTCACTGAATACATGCCTATAAAAAAATATTGTTCGGTTCACTTTGCAAGTGAACTACATTCATTTTTATAAACTGTCCCTTGATTTTTAAGTGCAGATATATAACCGACACCTCTGCAGCCATGCCACCCCCTGTCAGGAAGCACCCCTAAGGCATTTCTCTGCCAGGCACAAATGTATTCAGCATGACCATTACAGCTGTGGTTCATCATGGACATGCCCTCCAGACACCCATACAAGAAGCACTGTAACGCGACACTATTTGACAGCTTTACTTTTAATGTTTGTATTTATATTTGTATAATAATATACATGCCAATCTTTTTGGGCCATATAATGTACTAGTGTTCATGAACAAACCGCCCTGTAAACACACACGTGGAATCTGCTTGAGATATCCGTAGAAGAAGCAGTTTAATGACATACTATCTCACTGTTTTCTTTGTAATATTGCAATAGACATGTTTAATAATATACATTTCAAAGTATTTGGAGCAGAAAAGTAACTGTTTAGGATAAGACTGGACTGTGAAAACACTGTTTAATGTGGTGATGATAATACATGGAGCAGAAAATTAAGTGTTCCTGATAAGACTGGACTGTGAAAACACAGTTGGAATGTGGCTGCGATAATACATAAGTGCTCATTCTTTTCCTGTTATTGTAACAGATAGCAAAGCAGCTGGCATATATTCTGTGTTTACTAAAGGCAAATCTGCAAGTTCTATAGCTGCGTTTCTAAATCAAACTAAGAGAGTAAATAGCTGTGTGAAATATTTTGAGATAAGAGTGGAAAAATAACGTAAAGATGTCAGCAGGGCCTGAGAGATAACTTATCCTAATGAAGTTTTCTCAAGTACAAAATTCTCTGTAAGATGGTAAACAAAGCCCAAGATGTGACTGGGTGCAGCTCTCCTTATTTAGTAAAAGAACAATGATGTGCTCATATGCATGTACTTTTCACATGAACAGCATAAATAGTGGTAAGATTCTGATTTGTTAAAACTGTATCATACCAAATGTGTCTCGTACTATACCTAATGTCTTTTAAGGTATAAAAAGGTTTGCCTTTGTTTTACTTCTTTGGGCTCATGTTAGAAAATTCTCCATCCCCCTCATGAGTTGTGATTTAATATAAATATTATATTTTTATATCCAGATATTCTGCTTATCTTTGTGTTATTACTTACTTTAACATCGTGCACACCACTTATGTGTGATTTCATAATCCTAGTGGTATTATTAATATACCAACACACACTGTTATGTGATCAATACATACAGTAGCACAATATGCAGTTATTGACAATGTATTTAATGGGTAGTAAAAGCAGATATAGCAAAACTATAAAATGCTCATAAGTTATTGGTAGAAATTATTTTGCCATTTTCATCCCTTATTTATGCACTATCATTTCTTCCTTAGTTACTACAGATTATATGAATGCCCCCAAGATGAAACAACACAAAGTTAACAGAAGGATAAGGACACTTAACTCTGCTCTACAAAAAAAGGATCACCAGTCAATCAATATGATAACTGCAGGATAATACTGGTTAACCATTTCTGGTGTCCTCCTCTGTACATCATCTCAGATTGAAAGGAATAAGCAAAGATGTAACAGTGGGATATGCAAATCATCCGTGGATACAATACTGGCATATTAACAACACTGGACATGAGGCATTCACCTTGACAGTGTTCTTTATTGCAAAACCCCATACTTTACAACACATCTTTGTGTCGTATGGTAGCATTTGCAGTACATCAAAGGAAAGGACTGTTCACATGCATCTTTAAAAAGAAGCACCACCCACCCCAAAAAAGAAGAATAGTAATGGCAAATTGGACCCTTCCAAACTACATGGCTGTGCACATGGTGTATCTTGATTGAGCCAAGGTCTTCAACACCATTTCTTATGTGGTCATCATGCAGAAGCTAATTGCATTAAATATTGAACCAATTGTAGTAAGATGAACCACAAACTGGCTGCAAGTCATAATACAAGTTGCAGAAGTCTCATTAGAATGTATGAATGTGACCAGCAGTGTCCGTCAGGACTCATTGTTGGGATTTCTCATTTTCAGCATTTACTTCTCAAATCTCTAAGCAAAGAGCCAAGACATCTGGTTAAAAAAAGTTTGCAGATTGCTGCAAACTGGAGGCTGTTGTTAAGTCACCCTCTGGCACCCAAACCTTCCAGCACAAACTCTGCCTCGTAAAAGCTTGATGTGCTAAAATGAGCTCAAATTAAATGCTAAAAAGTATAATATTGTCACATTTGGAAAAGAGCCTCTCCCCTCATCATACTGTAAGGACAACAATAACTTGGGTACATGACAGGGCAGTATTGCATGCATTCTCTGACATGGACTGTGGGTTTCTAATTGGTGTGAGTAGCCATGACTCCAAGGTATATTCAGCACCACCAATCAAATGGCCTTATGGAAAATCATCTTATACAAACCACTGGTATAAATCTCATGTGTGTCACATGAGTAAATCATATATACTACCTAGGTGGCCCACCGATGAATTAAATATTATACTCTGTGTATTCCAGACTAAATGCATTTGATGGAATGGAAGCCTTTACAGCTTACTAGCAATTGCCCTGTTTCCCAGGTGGGGCTCTTTAGTGCAATGTGGATGCAGTCAGTGGCTCCCAGTACCTCAGAGAAATTGGTTATGCCATAAAATGACCACATGGTAATAGCTCTCTCTCATATGGTGAATGGGAACCACATATACTCCAAAGCAGTATAAAAACACCAGCACCAAGAAATAGAACTACTAGTATTCAATTTATTACATAAAAAGTCCACCAAAATGTATACATTGTCTGCCAAAAGAACAGTTTTGCTGGTTAGCGATCGGTTTCCTTTGTGTATAACTTTGTGGTGCTTCATTTCAACCGCATTGTATTGAGTAACTGGTGGAATATCCCTGAGGCAGACTCCAGAGAAGTACTCACTGTGTCCCCTTTGGTCACTGCAAAGTCCCTGAAGCTAATAATCTCAAAGCCATACATATATTGGTGTTCTCAGGGATGGGTATTCCATACATCCCATGAGCCTACATACAAGGATGGAACGTCTTACCAGCCCTTGCATGTTACATTAGGGACAAACAGATGACACAACATTTGAGGAGGGCAGCATCAACAGCCTCTTGCATATGCATTTTCATTAATGAAATCGATACCCTGTACATGTTTTCACAGTCTATCAACCATAACTCCAGGATTGTACTGCTGTCAACAAGTCTGGTGGTAGCTTCTCTCTCTCTGCATGAAATATATACATTCCTAAAGCACACTGCCATATTATTTTACCATTGCTTGCAATTGCCGTTACCATCATTTTAATAATGCTGCTCAGTTCAATGTCATTATACTACCATTTGCATATTATGCAGGCTACAGTATACTTTAATCTTATGCGATCATGTTTAATGTGTCTGAATCATCCTCATCTAGTGCATGATCATTCTTCGTAAAAACAAATCTGCTGCTTTGACACAAAAAAGAGGTGATGATCCATGTGAGAGAAAAGGCATAATAGAGGACATAAATGAAACAGTATGGACGATAACTACAGACAGTTTGTAGGTAAAGAGCAGGTAGCCAGAAGAGGGTAGACAAGGAGGTCAATAAGAATTGTTTTGTTTGGGTGAACATAAATGGTATTTGAGGGATGAAGTTTATTGGGTATTAAGGAGCTCAGTTATTATCCTGGTGAAAGATATGAACATGATCGTGTTTCTAACAGGTGTCGTTTAAGATGTTGATTAAATGTTATGAGGTCATGGGTTTGTTTCAGGATGGATGAGATGAGTTTCAGATTTTGGATACATAGGATGGGTAGCAGGAGTCACCTGCAGAGTTATTAGACTTTTAGGACTAATTATATCATTCTTTTGGAAGAGTAGGACCAGGGCATGTATCTGATTTGTAGCTTAGTTTGCATGTAGTGACTAAATGAGAGAAGGTTAGGGTTTGTTGCAGTTCAGTCAGTCGGAGTTGTTTTAGAGCTTAGTAGTGAAGTTTTCTGTATGAAGAGTTAACAGCTATTGCAGCATTGTTCAAGAAGGTGTGTGATTTAGTGCTTTGGATTTGTATAAAATGGGAGCCCCATAGAGAAGGGCAGGGAGAAGATAAGTCGTGACAATAGATTTCCAAGTGTCATCTATGAGACAGAGCTTTATCTTATAGAAGATAACAAATTTTTGATAGGTTTTCTTTAATGCCTCTTTGGGCCACCAAAATAGTTAAAATAAGCTAGTGTAAAGACACTTCTGAACTAGCATAGTAAAACACTTGAAAGTGTATTCAAAAACATTTGTTAAACTATTTCCTGCAGGAAGAACTCCTATCCCCCACAGCACAGTTTCTATCCCTCCCATAGTGCTAATGCTACACTTCTAACCTTTATAGATACCATCAAAAGAGATAACAACAAAGTAGTCTCTTATTTCTAGACTTGTCTAAAACCTTCAACACAGCTTCTCAAAGCAAACCTCTATTTCAAATACCCTCATTCGGTCTATCTCAGCTCACCCTTCTATTGTTCAAATGTTGCTTGTCCAGTAGGTATAAGTCAGTAAAATGGCACTCCACCCTCTCTCCATACTTCCCATTCAGTGTACCACAAGGTTCTATTCTTAGTCCCCTTGTCTTTAACATTCATAGAAACACCCTCCACAAATCCACACAATAGACCTCCCTAATACAATATGCAGATGAATCCGCATTCATATGCACATCAGACAACCTAGCGCCTCTCCAAAATATTGCTCAGGAAGCTTTAACAGCCACTAAAACATGCCTTTGTAACTCACAACTAATGCTCAGTCCCCCCCCCCAAAAAAAACTACTTTTTCCTCGAATACCTCTCTCATGAAAACAGCAAATTTAAAATCTTTCTTAATAATACAGACGTTGAAGTCACTTCTTATAGCAAATTATTATTGATGATAGTAGATGACAATATTTTTACTCAAACTCGGGATAAACTATATCCCTAAATATGAAGATGTACCTACTTCCTTACCCCCCCCTTCTTCACTCACTTTCTTACTTCAATCAATTTCTGTTCCCTGACTTTCTCTCTAAATATGCCATAACCTGTTTTTTTTCTGTCACTTCATATTGCAGTTCCTATTTGTATTATACTAACTTCAGTTAATTTCTCTGAGCTGGCTAAAATTTCTATAAATATTAAATCACTGGCATATAAGTTGCGTCTGTTCTTAACCAATATTTTCACATGCCATAGTTGGGTGTAAATATTTATACTATATGTGTTTTTGTATTATTTTTGAACATTGTAAAATTAATGTTCTTAAAATGCTTTTGGAATACTTTAGAGCTTTTCTCACCAGGCATTCATTGAAAATGGGTACCTACCTAGTCGGGCTTTCCCAGTAATTAAGTGTCATTAAATAAATACACTTATTTTGTACAATCACTCCATTGACTAAGAATTACTACCCACTCAACTCATTTTCTCAGTAATTACCTGTTATTTCTGCACTATTTGATGGTAGTGAAGGTGCCCTCACATTTATTATTGTCTTATTGTCTTATTGTCTTATATGCTCATACTTAGATGACAAGCACCCCATCTCACACTCAACTATCAATTCCTCTTTAACAATCTACCTATCATTTCATTAAAGCTATACAGTGTTTTCGGCAATAAAAGCACATTGTCTTTTCCAAATCATTTAACATCTCTTACTCTGTAAAGGCTTGTGGCAACAAAGATACCCCCTCTTCTCTTACTCTCATAATATTTACCTAGACATATCTAGCAACTAAGACAATACTTACTCCCCATTTTAATATCATTCTAACAGTATTTTCCCTTGAAAGTAAATAGCCTTTAGTGGCAGCAAAGACACCTTCCCTTCTCCTAATTTTCTAACACAAACCTAGCCGTAATAGTCATCGAAGGCTCCTTCCCCTCTCATAATAGTCTAACACCTTCCTCGTCTTAGATGGCAGCAAAGATCCGCTTTCTTCTTATATGTAGCTTTAGGTGGCAGATAAGCACCATGACCCACTCTCGTCCCTTTCTCAATAACCATCCAGCTATTTTTCCAGACTCACACTACCTACCCTTACTTTGTTGTCATACTCCTCTCACATTCTCATTAGCCTTCTGCTCTGTCATGTCTCCTTCAGTGTATGTAGCTTTCAGTAGCAGTACAGGCACATTTTCTGCTCATGCTCTGCACTTCTATTATTTTATTTGTGTAGTTTTACATGGCAGTATGACATCACTCTCACAGTTCGTGAGAGCTACTTTATGTAATAAAGCAATATAAGTATGAACTCATATAAAGGATGTTCCACATAAACATATTCAGGATCATATTAGAGCTATTAAAAAAACATCTAGAGTTAATCCTGTTGCAGTCTATTTTTTAGAGCAACATAATAGGAATAGTGAGTTATTAACTTTTTTATTATGTATTATCATAAAAATCAAGATTTATTTCTTAACATATTAGATATTATTCTGAGAAAGTGGGCATGGTACATTTTCTCATACATTACTCTTACTCCTGAATGTTTTAATAATGAATTATTAATGAAGTATTTAGTCTGAGCTTTCTGGAATTGTATCTTTAAGGAATTAATTGATGCCGAGCTGATTGATTAATTTGCAGTGCTCACCAACTGGCTTTGGGTTTCCTTTTGCTCCTTTATAAGCAGGACAATTTGCATGTATTTTAGAACATTGGAAGGCAGTGTGTTAAAGTACTAGTTCCTTGTATTTAAATAGAACTTTATAGAAGTTGCCAATGTGTGTAATCTTATATTCCACATTTCTTCCCTACTTCTCTTTCTCATTACCTTAGCTGTGTCTACACAGATGAAATGACCTCAGAAAATACCACTGCAGCCAAACTTTCTGCACACATTATATTGAGCATTCAAATGTTCAAATTCCATATGGCCAAGACCATATGATCGAACATTTGAAGTTTAAAAATGTGCAGTAGACCTGCAAAACACAAACAATAAAAAATAAATTGTGTATAGCAGGGGAGCAAGCCCCCCTGCACCCTCCACACCCCCTGCAACTTAAATATACCAACTCTGAGATCGCACTACAGCAAGGACAAGGTAAATGTCCCGGTCCAAGCTGTATGCCAATCCCCATTCAGAACTTTGAAGTTTTAAAACTTCGAACATATGGTCTTCGATCATATGGGTTTTCGAAGTTTTAAGATTCAAAATTCTGAAGGGGACCCATATATATATATATATATATATATATATATATATATGTACAATGACTCATCAAAAACTCAAACTATCAAGTGGCAAGTGATCAAACTCAATTGGTCAGTCAACTACCAATCAAAAAATAAAGTTTAAGCATATATTTTGCAGATAGAAAAGCCCCTCTGGACCTCCCACACACCCTGCTAATTCTATATATATCAACTCCAAGATTGCAATACACTGTGTAAATTCCCCGTACCCATTGTGCTATGATCTTGAACTTAAAATAGCTGATACATGTGATCAGATGTTTCTCAATCAGCTGTAGCAGCTTTTATCAATTCAACAAGTTGATATGTCTTCTGGATGTTGCACCTCATCAGTCATTTCTAAAAATACATATATATATTTATGTAAGTGTGTGTGTGTGTGTGTGTGTGTGTGTGTGTGTGTGTGTGTGTGCGTGTGTGTGTGTGTGTGTGTGTGTGTGTGTGTGTGTGTGTGTGTGTGTGTGTGTGTGTGTGTGTGTGAGCACATACCATGGTCCCAGCAGAATCCAAACACTAAACCAAACTTCAGTATATTTAGAGAGGTTAGACTCCAAATGCTGAACCAGTTCCAGGTCCATAAAATTCCCCTGATACTAGCTTCATGAGTTAAGATGCAGCTTTCATCAAGTCATCTAAATGCTAAAAGTATTATGAATAAATTTAGCCTTTTTATGGCCTCTCTACAAAAATACAAAGAGGATATGCAAGGCATAACATAAATATGGCTAAATTCTGATCTTCTTCCATCACCTTTATTAGAAAATTATTGCATTTTTAGAAATGACTGCCGAGATGCAACATCCAGAAGTCACTGTCTAATAATTGCTGCTAAGCACCTAAGTAACTTACAAGTAACTCCTTCAAATTATTAAAATACATCATAAGTTCGTAGGTTCATAGGTAAGTACTAGGCTACCCAGCCAAAAAAGGTACCCTGGCTTTTGCCACCCAAGAAAATTATTTTCCTGTGCTACTATCGAGCAAAGCCACAGAGGTGATCACCTGGGTGAATTTCCTATTTCCCATCCAATCATCAAGATTTTTCTTGAAGAGTGCTAATGAGGAGCTTTGTTTGATATAGATAGGTAGTTTATTCCAGAGTATGGGAAGTCTCTGGGACAGGAATCTATCCCTCCGGCATATTCTGTTTATTGTGGTGACAAGGTTTAGGTCCCTAGAGCATGTAGGTCGGAGGGATTGGGATTTCTTTAAGTGGAGCATGTCCAACAGCTCTGGATTTGACATAACTTTGTATCAGATTTGTAAAAGTCTATCACTAAATGCATACTAGGTTTGAAAAACAAAAAAACTTTATTATTTATGTCTATTAGCCACCACAAACAAATCTCAGTACACGTCCCTAGGTGTTTGAGGCTCTGCAAATCTGGACCACCCAGTAACAGCTTTATTCTCATAGGTGACAAACCTCAATAGACAAGCAATATATGATGTAGATCTCCTTCTGCCACAGTCTTTCCTAGTTAGTACAGCATTACACTGGCACATATCAACAATCTGCAAAGAGTACTCTCCAGATCACCACTCTCACTAATATCCTTGACTGTTGCACCTTTATGACAGTAATCACTAACAATATATCTCACTGTATCTAATCCCTAACAGAATAAGTGATCATAATCTCACTGCAACTATTCACTTATAATTCAAGTGATCATCATTGTCCTGTATCTAATCCCTAACAGTATAAGTGATATCTTCTCACTCTATCTAATCTCTAATAATGCAAGCCATCAACATCTCACTGTATCTAATCCCTACTAATACAAGTAATCATCATCTCACTGTATCGAATCCCTAACAATATAAGTGATCATTATCTCACTGTATGTAATCCCTAATGATATTACTGATCATCATCATCTCACTGTACATAATCCCTAACAATATAAGTGATCTTTATCTTACTTTATCTAATCCCTAATAAAAAAGTGATCATCATCACATTCTATTTAATCCCTGACAACATAAGTGATCATCATCTCACTGTAACTAATTCCTAACAATATAAGTGATCATTATCTCACTGGATCTATTCTCTAGCAATATAAGTGATCATCTCATGGTCTCTGAGGCCTAAAAGTATAACTGATCATCTTCTCACCCTATCTGTAATACAAGTGATCATCATCTCACTCTATCTAATCCCTAATAATAAAAGTGATCATCATCATCTCACTATATATCATTTTAACAATATAACCAATCATCATCTCATTGTACCTAATCTCTAATAATATATGTGATCATTATCTCACTGTATCTATTCCTAACAATGTAAGTGATCATCTCACTGCATCTAATCCCTAACAGTATAAATGATCATCTTCTCACCCTATATCTTATCCTATTAAATCCCTAATAATACAAGTCATCATCATCTCACTGTATCTAATCCCTAACCATATAAGTGATCATCATCTCACTATATCTCATTCTGGCAATATAAGTGATTATCATCTCACTGTATCTATTCTCTAATAATATAAGTGATCATCTCAACATATCTAATCCCTAACAATATAAGTGATCATCTTCTCACCCTATATCTCACCCTATTTAATCCCTCATAATACAAGTGATTATCATCTCACTGTATCTAATCCCTAATAATACAAGTAATCATCATCTCACTGTATCTAATCCATAACAATATAAGTGCTCATCATCTTACAATATCTCATTTTGGCAATATAAGTGATTATCATCTCATTATATCTAATCTCTAACAGTATAAGTGATTATCATCTTACTGTATATAATCCCTAATAATAGAGGTAATTGCCATCTCACTGTATCTATCACATTAAAAGGGAAACACATTATCATGGCTAATCACAGAAATGAAACAAGAAGATGTTACAAGAATAATAATAACAGGATAGAAGAGGAGACAACAAGACTTCCAGGATGTCCTTAGGATCTACAATCATCACAGCAATATTGGAGCAAGTGCAGGAAGGGGTCAGAGACAAGCTAGTAGACCTGGACTAGATGTGGGGCACTGGGGGCCAAGCTGGTGTACTGATGTCCCAAGGGAGAAAAAAATAAACATATACACAAAGAACTGAACAGGCTGCTTGTGGCAAATGGCAATGATTCTTAAGGATGCTTTCCCACATGGGCTACTTCAGAACTTGGTTCAGTCAGTAAAAGCAAATTGTAAAAATTACAAATTGAACAAAAAACACTTATAGCAATTCATTTTGATCATTGTAAGCAGAAAGTCAATAAAGCTCTGCTGCTGTATGCAGTTGAACTTAAGCAATTTGTAGTAAACTGTCAATTTTTTGTAAAGCTAGATGAAGTACTGAGAGAAAAAATCATGAGTGCCTTACTAGAAACAGGTATTATCTGAATTAAATGTCATGTTATGTTTCCAAGAAGAGTCAAATGGAAATGAGAACAGAAATATCAGGCAGTGATATGAAACAAGTGAGTAAGCAAAAAGAACCAGTCGGTATACTACATAAAGTTAAACTTCATTTAAATAGTCAGAACGATTCATTATTTTGTTATAATTGCAATAATAAATTTATAGTCCACAGAACTGTAACTTTAAAGAAACAGGTTGTTGTGACATGTCGAATGAACATTTTGTTAGTTAGTTCATA
This sequence comes from Protopterus annectens, assembly GCF_019279795.1. Lineage (NCBI taxonomy): Eukaryota > Metazoa > Chordata > Ceratodontiformes > Protopteridae > Protopterus > Protopterus annectens. Next base: position 569,567,891 of record NC_056741.1, on the reverse strand, counting down.
GTTCATAGATTAGTACTAGGTGAACTGCCCTTTTGGGCCATTTGAAGCCTAGCCAGTTACTCCATGTGAGAATCAAACCTTGTGCCTTGTGTCTTTAAGGTAAACACCTTAACCATTATGCTATCCTCCCACCATAGTTAGTTAGTTAGTTAGTTAGTTAGTTAGTTAGTTAGTTAGTTAGTTAGTTAGTTAGTTAGTTAATTCTTCCCTTTCTTTTTTTTGGTAACCGTGTAGGTAGGTTAGTGAAAATCACCATTCTAGTCATGATCCACATTACAAAACGATGAGGCTATAAGGTTTTGCAATAAACCATTGATAATAATTTTACAGTGATGATTATTTTATAATTGTTCTGTGAGCAATAATTTTCAGACATTGCAGATAGAAAAATAAACTTACAAATTTGCAATGAGTAACGGAGAAGAAAGTTTTTGCAACTATATTGTAGGCAGTTGAGACAATCATATCTCAAGCACTGCATACAGAGAAAATACATACCTTGAAACATAATTGTAGAAAAGAAGAGCAAGACTATTAGGACTTGGAAATGTGAGTTGTTGTCAAGTGGGATTCTGTAGAAAGCAAGTGTGGTGTATGGAGGATATTAAGTGCAGGGCTTTACAGAAATATTTAATGCTTGGTTCATAGTATGCCACCATTTACATATGTATATATTTAAAGGGTTATGGTCATTACCTGGTGTTGGTAACAAACTGAACTCTGCTTATACATTAGTGCTTTAAGTGGGATTATTATTATTATTATTATTATTATTATTACTATTATTATTATTTTGTTTTTATTGTGACTTTACTTACCATTTAGCTCATACTATTGAAACTATTGTGCAATTATCACTGTTTTTAAAGTAAGATGCTGTGCTTTATCAGCTGTGTTCCTACTGCTGTATTTTAAAAATGAATACCAAGAAATTACCAGCAAAGTAATTTAACTGCTCACTATATGCTTATACTGGGATGTAATGTAATTCATTATAGTTTGCACACACTTAGCTGGTATACTGCAGTAATACCTTGTAGTATAGATTCTGTTGTAGTTAGACTGGCCTATATTACAGTGACGGCTCACCCAGGCCAAGCTGGATATTATACATTAATCTTGCTTGAGCACTGTATGTATGCCTAGATGCTAGTATTTGTTTGAACATATGTTTATTGTCAAATTGCTGCTTAGGGGTTTAATTTAACTTAGTAACTGTAGTGTTATTAGGCTGTGTTACTTATTTCCCTTCCACTTGTTACTGGGTCTATATTAGAACACCGAACATTCAAAATTTTGAGTGTTCTAATATCAACCCAAAATATCGAAGAAACAGAAAACCAAATTTTCTCCTAGGGAAAGAATTCGGTTGTCCGTTTCTATTGCTTTGGTATTTTCATCGCTGTGGTGGAAAGTTACAGGTCGGGTTCAGGTAAGTGTGAGATTGTGTGGACGTGAGGGTTAGGGTGGGTTAGGTGAGTTAGGGTTAGGGCATGGGTCAGGTAAGTGTGCAATTGTGTGACTGTGAGGGTTAGGGTGGGGTAGGTGAGTTAGGGTTAGGGCACGGGTGAGGTGACTGTGCAATAGTGACGGACCTAGGGTTAGGGTTTAGGTTAAGGTAAGTGGATAGTTAGTGGTGCATGTATAGTTTAGTGCAGGGTTAGGTGTAAGAGTTTAGGTGTACATGTGCGGATTGCTGTTTGTTTGGTGTGCTTGTGTTGTGTGTATGTGTTTTAGAACAGCAAATTTTTTTCCCTAGGAACAAATTCACTGTTCTGTATGTTCAATGTTTTAAATTTTCGATTCATAGGGTTCGATAGTAGAAATTTTGAAGGTTCAGTGTGTTAATATAGACCCTCCTTTCTTATAATTCAATTATAAATACAGTTCTACTTCCTCTAGCACTCTCGTCAGGTTTTCCTAATCTTTTTTTTTATTTCAATTTACAATTCTTAGCTAATACAAACACTGTGAGACATCCCTATAGCAGTTCTCTACCAGCAAGCTGCATCTGCAAAAGTCTGTGGCCGGTTTACTTAAAGGCAACATTACAGTGTATGTTAATGCTTTAACCCTTCTATAATTGTAAATTTCATTAGAATGTATTCAAAGAGTGCACACTACTGGTAACCCCCACCCCCACCAGTGATCTCTCTAAACCCAATATTTTCTAGTTTGAAATCATTGTTTTACTCACTCTTCTCCTTCCCCAATACACTTGCCCATATTTCTTCCATTCCATAATCACTGCTGGCATTAGGTTTCTATTTCTCTAAGAATTCATACTCTACAAAATTGTCAGCTGCATAGATACTTTCCACAATACCTGGTAATCTAAGTAACTGATTGTTACTTGCTATGCAGGCATAGAACTTGGCTCTGCCCATTCCGTTCTCTCCTTGCTCAGGCTTCACTCCGATCCCCTACCCTGCCCCCATTCCCTCCTACCCCCAAATCACTTAAATTTATTCTAAGCATAACCTCTCCCACACACGTGTATCTACCAATCACCACCTATACAATTTCCATTTATACAATAGCTCATATTTCCACACTGACCTTAACAACACCCATCCCTGCCCTTTTTATCATTACAAAATGCTGTCAATACCTTGTATATTACTAGTTCTTTTAACAACTGCTGATCACCATTCACAAATAGTCTCCCCTCCCACTTTTCACAAAACTACATCTACCATTTCTCCACACCTAATTGACTACTCCATCTTAATATCGCCATCCATCTTAAATATAACAGAACTTCTTCACACCTCATACAGACTAAACTATATTATATTAAACCAATCCTAAAAAATACCCTTTTTAAGTTCCTTAAGCATATATCAACATTTGTCCAGACACTAGTAACCATAGCTACCAAACTTATTATAACTGGAGACATTCACACAATCCCAGGCCCCAGAATAGCTCCTCACCACCTGTTCAAACACAATCTATCACGAGAAGGATCCAAAACATTAATCCTAAATCGAAGCACAGTCAACAAAGTTCAAGAATTGCATGCCACCCTATCACATTATAACCCTGATATTGATGTTTTAATGGAAACCTGGTTAAAAGCAAATTACTGACAACAAAATGACCCCACCTCATTGCAACATTATTAGAGCAGACAGGAAGGTAAAAAGAGGTGGAGGGGTAGCCATCTTATTTATGAGCAGTCTTACTCTTTTACCACAAAGCCTAAACATAGATAACCTCAAAAACATAGAAATCCTGCCTACTAAACTTCAACTTAACCAAAACAAATTCATATCCATTATAGCTACCTATGTCCCACCCAGAAATAGCATCTCCATTATAGAGCACATCATCCAGTCTATATCAAATTCCATATCCCAAGAAACTATCATTATGTGTGACTTTAATATAGACTGGGCAACTTGTAATTCACATAACCCTTGCAATCACATCAACCTCTGTGGCTTCACACAACTCATTCAATCTCCTACATGGATAGATAAAAACTCCAACCATCAATCTATACTGGATTGGACAGTAACCGACAACTCTCAGATTTATCATATTAGTGGCTGCTTACCTGACAGCCTTAGTGACCATTTGCCAATCTATCTATTGAGAAAAAACATCAATACTGTCAAGCTCACCACCTTCCGCCAAATCCACAGTAAAGAAAAATTTAACCTCCAAGACCTAATCAATACCTTACAAAAATTTAACTGGTCTCTACTAAAAAACTGCCCCTTGATGCTGCAGTAGATTAATTCAACAGTACCTTCAATAAAATTGTAAACAAATTGGCCCCCCAGGTCAGGTCATATTAAAGCCACATACACACCATGGCTAACTAATGACACCAGAATGCTCCTTAGGAAAAGAGACAAAGTTTGGCAAACATGGCTCACCTGTAAAACCCATATCAACTGCATCACATTCCAGCAAATTAGAAACAAGGCTAAATACCAAATCAGCCTAGATAAAAAGAACTTCTACTATAACCTGCAACATAAACACCAGCATAACCCCCCAAAATTTTGGAATATCATAAATGCTGTTCTCCACCCAGGACATTCCACTACCCCTTCCCCCAACTTACCACACTCTTCTACCATCATTGCAGAAGAATTCAAAAAATACTTCACTGAAAGTATACTATCTCTAATTAAAAGTAATTCCAGAGAACCATCATTAGCCTCCAAACCTCTCAGTATTAACTCTAACTCCTTCTCCTTTCAGCCTGTTCCCACAGTTGCCATAAAGAAACTACTGAAAAATCTCAAACCCTCTTCAATAGCAGCTGACAAGTTACCAGCTGAATATTTAAAACTAGCAGTTGAAGCCATATCTTATCCAGTGTCAATCCTTATTAATAGGTCCATAGCAGAACAATATGTCCCAGCAACATGCATTCTACATTACAGCTATGAATAATACTAAAATTAATGCCCATTCACAAATAAAATTACTAGGTGTAATAATAGATAACAACCTAAGATTCAGCCTACATATAGCACAAACAATTAAGAAAGTTCACAAAAAATGGGTACTCTTTACAGAAATAAAAAGTATCTGACTAACACCTCCAGGATTGTCATTGCAGAACCCATCTTGTATGCTTCCCCAATTCTCACCAACCTTAAAAAGACAGACTTAATTAAACTTGAAACATGCTACAATAAAATAGCTAAATTTTCAACTGACTGCTCACATCATACCCACCACTGTCACTCCTTAAAAAAATGGTTAGAACTCCCATGACTTCTATCCTATAACCATTTAACCTTAACACACAAACTAGTATATCAACCTCAAAAAAACCCTGGCCTTCTAAATATTCTCCAGCCCCATACCACAAATTGAAGTCTTCGCTCAAGTGTCCAAATCCAGTAATATGGCAGGGGACTTGCTCTTTTCTCATCATGTAGCGACAAAGTGGAATTCACTACCTCACAGCATAAGGACCAACACAAATACCAACCAATTCAAAAAGATTCTTAAAATTATCTTGATGACACCTGGCTTTGTTCCTGTACTACTCCTGACTAACTAGTTTTGATAGTTTCTGGTCATACTTTTTCTTCTTCCTTGACCACCTCAGAATCTATAATCTCTCATGTCTAGATAATCTCTAACTTCATCTTTTTCTATTTCCCCCCTACAAACCCTTCCTCAGCTTACTTTGAGAAACTACAATGTCTACACTACAATAAGGAATTATAACAGATGATTTTATAATATAAATGTCAGCTATAATAGCATATAATTTAATTTCTGGTGTACTGCATGTCTTGTATATTTATATTTTTGTATAATTTCTTGTGTAAGTTTTGTATAATTTTTTTGTATAAGTTTTGTATAATCTCTGTATGTGGTGCTTTTCTCGCTGGGCCTCTGCTAAAAATGGATCTTATCCCAGTCGGATTTTCACAGTAAATAAATGTAAAACAAATAAATAAATAAATGTACATGGGTGGAAGAACATGAGTTTCAAGTTACTGGACCAAATTTGGAGAGTGAATATTCTGTGGTGTTTATTGTAAAAAGATGCCATGAAAGATGGAGTTAGGAGGCATGATTTCTGAAGGTAGAGAGTACATTGGAAATTATGTGTTTCTACCAAGTGGTGCACAAACTTCATAATTAAGAATGCTGAGGAGAGATTTCAAGTAACTAGTTTGCCTGTTGTGTTATATGAAGTGTGTTTGCTGGTGGTAACAAACAGCATAGTTATGTTCTTAGATCAGGTACATTTATGAAGCAGAACACTTTTTATGTAGACTACATTCATTATAGTATCCTTTGGGAAGTCATCTACCTGGGGGAACTACCACATTGACAATATCTGCTAAGAGTTGACCCATTTGTTCAGGATTTCAGAACGTATGTGGAACGAGACTTAACTTCCTACCAACATGTGTCCACTGTCATAAAAAAATAATTTTATATTACGCAGCTTATAAACCAAGGGATTGTGTCTAGATTTAGGGATGTCATTACCCCCCTTTACTCAGCCCTCATTAGGTCAGTCATTGAGTATAATGCCCCTTTTGGCATGTATCTGCCCAGATACATGCAACTACTGGAAAGCCCACAGAGATATCTTACTAAAAGGATACAAGGTCTGAACAATATGTCCTACATGTACCAACTCAAGCCCCCATACTACACTTGGCATCCTACAGACTACAAAGAGGTGATCTCTGTCTGGCATACAAGGCATCCCGTGACCCAGTACTTATAGACCTATTACATATCAGCAAGTCAAATGACATCATTTGTTCTAAACCTATTCTGCAACATTAACAGAATGGTTTGGAAGGACAGGTATATCTCGCAGATGATACCAGTGTCTGGAACAGACTCCCATAAAACAAAGGTCATCCCTGTCCATATTCAAGTCCAACCTGGATGCATGGAGGGGTAATATAATATTTATCCCAGGACTGTCCTCTGTACTAGTAATACACAGAAGCAGCTTCTAAATGCTCTATTCCAAACAATGATCCTCTCAAATTACCTATGGTATGATGTTATTCTCACTAGGGGTAATATACAATTATTGACCATGGGATGGATAAAGCCAATCTGACACTAAAAGGGATATGTTAGTTCAAGCACCTAAAGAGAAACCTACTTGGCTTACAATGGCCCACAAAGGTAGCTAGCATAGTCCTTACCTAATACTTGCCTACAAACTTATGAACTTCAGTGTGGAAGTTTTCTAGTGATATAAGAGGTACAGAATTTTCTAAATTTGGGAGAAATTTGTAGCTGTACTTTTAGTTTAGGAGGACTTTAGTGATAACTGTTTAAGTATGATGTGTGAAAATTAGGTGTTGATCAGTGAATTCCTAAGTATTTATATATTTGGACTGGTAGGACTACATTATTCCAAGGATCAATTGCCTGTATAAATTTGACATTATATAGTTGTGGGGTGTGCTGAATAGCACTGTATTTGCTTTAGTGGGGTATACTTGGAAATTCTTGGGGAACCAATGACAGACTTGCAAAATTGTTGTCATAGCTAGTTTTTCAACTTTGCACTATTATTTCCTGCTGTAAATACTAAGATATCATCCTCACATAAGATCATTTTATGGTGCAGAATACCAGCTGGTATTGCATTTAGAAATATAGAAAGCAATATGGGGCCTATAACTTGAATCCTGAGATGCAATCATTGAGGGGAAAGGCTGCATTTTAGTATGTGTTTTAGAAATGGACTATTTGTGTGAAAATTTTTGAACCATTCCTTGTGGATTGGTGGACTGCCCATGCAGTGGTGGCTGAATAAAAGGACTGCAATAAGTTATTAAGCAAAGTTCAGCTAACTGATTTATTATTAATCCCAAGTTGCTGTACATAAAGAATTTTATATTTTGCCAGTTGCCATGTGTGACTGTTCTGGCATGAGGAGGTCTGTCATCGGTAACTGCAGGACTAATGTTATCAATGAGGATAATGAAATACTTTGGCATATTATGATTGGACTTGTAACATAATAGAATCTCTTAAAACAAGGGGATGTATCTAGGTACTAGGAAAGGTTCAGCTGCAAATTAATTAGTTTTACAACCTACTCCAACTGGTGTGTAAGTTTTCCAGTAATGTGTGATTGTCAAAGATGCTGGGCTGGGTGAATGAAATTCTTTTTTTTTTTACAAATCTTAGTTAAAATTCTGTTACTTCACTTGTTTACTCAATGGGATACATACAACAGATTTGCATTTATTAGTGCACAATAGTAACTTTACTGAAGTGCCTGATATAATTTTTAGGAGTTTAAATATTGTATGTTTAATCTATCAATCATTGATAGTGCATATAGTGAATAGGACCTGGTCATGGGTCTTGATAAGATAAAGGTCAAGTATATTTGTTCAATGTGATGGCGTAGAAGTGTGCTGCCTATGTGAGGGTGGCCATGCACAGATGCAATTTTAAGAAAGGGCTATCCACTGATTCAGATTACAACTGAAGATTGGCTTTGAGGAGGGCACAACCTTGGATGTGGCTGTTTTGATATAAAGAAGTATTAGTGGGTTGAAATGATAATGTGTGTGGTAATCTGCTTGCACTCTTGCATAACTCTTTTGTATGAGCATCAGTTTAAACAGAGTATGTGACATGGTATTTCTGCTTATCACAACCAACTCACATCTCAATTGTTATTTAGGTTGGTTGAGCATATTATGAGGAGGGAGAGTAGTATAAGGAAACTGGCAAACATAATTATATTGGAAGGATTTGCTTTAAAATAAAATGGAGGCATAACCACATGAGCGTGAATAAAGAATTCAAGAAAAGAAATATTGATGAAAGCTTTTGGGGTGTGGATGGAAAAGCTGTAGAAGATCATTTTTGTCTTGGCTAGGATAGCAGAGTGACAATAACCACCAAAATATAGTGGTGAGGATTAGAAGGATTGGTAGAAGATGAGCACAATATCCTTCCCTTTGAGAAAGAAAGAAAATTTATTTTTGTAAGCAAGTTAAACCAATGTTTGTTAAAATTATTCAAAATATAAGGGGAGAGGACAGCTTCCCCTGACTTACTTTGGACAAACCTTTCAAGATAGGTAAAAAGAGACAAATTAACTGCACTGTATATATCTGATGAATAGCCACACTGCTTTTCCAATGCCTTAGAAGTTTGACAACATCCACTTTAGGGATATCCTTACATGGAAAACAGGAAAAACTAGTCTCTAATACTAATGGAAACGAGGGTAACATGCCTTAGCTGGAATGTTAATATTCTTAAGAATCCAGTAAAAGGAGACAGATTAGTACTAGCTGTCAAGCAATGTAATCCTCAAATAGCTGTATTTCAAGAAATACAGACAGACACGTTTAACAATATGTTACAACAAAAGACTGGCAGCTAGTGCAAGATATCCACAGTGTGCCTCTGATTTTAGGCCTTGCTCCAGAAAATAACTGTGCTGCTTGCTGTAGTGAAGTTAAGTGAATGACTTCCTCTAATTCACTTCATTTTATGTGTACTTGTTGGCTGGGTAGAAGCAGGTTTGGTATTGGAAATGATCGAGTAAGAGGAACAGCACTCAAGTGCGAAGCAGCAGCAGGAAGGCTGATGGTTGTAGTGCAGTGGTGACATGCCTCATCTGTATAGAATTTTGCTTCATATTTTCTTCTCCCTCATATTTGATTTTCTGGTATAAAACTGAGGATTATAGTCAGTCAATATTATCAAATATTAGAGTTTCATACTTCTTATTGTTCCAGAAATGTATATGCTAATATACTGAACTGTCCAGATTTTTGCAGAATGTCCGGGTTTTTGCATTATATTTATCTGTTCCTCATAGTCACTGCAACAGTAAAATCTGTGATTTTCTGGCAAATCACTGAGAACTGAAGACACTAAATAATGAAAGATATTTGAGTTTTAGACTTAATATCATTCAAGAAGTTTGCACCAATGTAAAATCTATTATTCTAGGAACTTTATAAGCTTTAAGATCAATATCTAAAATATAGCTCTGATTTTGGACTTCATGCCGACTAAACACTGTGCTGTTTGCAGTAGGAAAGTGTAGTGAATGATTCCACTATAGCAAACATGCTGTTTTGGTGAATACATTTCAAGTTGTGACTACTTTTGCTTCCTCTATTTCATTTAATTTATTTTTACTTGTGGCCTAGTGGCAGCAGCTTTGGTAATGGAGCCAGCAGTCGAGTTAAAGGAGTAGCACTTGCGGGTGCGGCAGAAAGTCTGATGGTTACAGTACAGTGGGGACATTCCTCAACTGTGCCTAATTTTGTAGAACATCCTTGATTTTACCTCATATTTTTTTCTCTCATCTTCATTTTCCAGTACATAAGTAATTGTGGATTACATATATTGACAGATATTTGAGTTGCACATTTCATATAATTCAGAAAATGTATGATAATACAAAACCTATTATTCTAACAACTTTCTAATCATTTAAGATCAATATTTAAAACATGTCCCTTATTTTGGACCTTTTGCCCCTCAATTATTTTTAGCTTTGTCAAGACTTCTTGTGCTTTACTGCTAACAGGTTGAGAGGTATGCATATTGATGCAAAACCTGTTGTTCAACTAACTTTTTAAGTAAATTAAATTCCTAATTATTGAGCAGCAAAGCTGAGGGCTATGAGTGGGAAACGTATATTAAAATCAGGTAGCTACTTACTGATTTAGTTGTTTAATATAGTTCACAGCTATTTATTTGATATGTCCTACATGATTTGGTTGACATTTAAGTTTTCTGTGTTTTGGTTGGGTGGCTTTTATATATTGGTCTGAGATACTGAAAGAGGGCCTGTTTCAGACAAATAAGTGATGTCAAAAAAGAAGAACTAAAACTAAATTCCAAGAACTGCATAATCATATCCTTAAGCAACCATGACTCTCCTTGTAACTATCACATTGACAACACACCCCTGAAAATTGATTCCAGTTAAGGATCTGTGAACCTACATGGGCAACAAGCTCTCCTTTGATCATCATGTATCTGCTCTTGCAAGGAAGTTCTTTATCATTGGATAGATTATATCTAAAGGTATGGCATTCAGGTAAAAGGTAGTAAGCATTCCACTGAACAAGATTTGAAAACAATCTGCTTTCTGCTTAATGAAAAGCATTCCATTTAGATGTTCTTGATGCATTGTAAATGTGTTGCATACAATAACTGAATGTTGGATTAATGATCGGTGCTTCTAGGCTGTACCATTTCCAATATATGATAATTTGTGAAAGTTTAGCTAAAACTATAATTTGGTGGTGGTTGTCATTATAATATAGATCTTATGGAAAGTTCATGAATGCAATGACTATTATCACTGTAAAGAATGCTTCTTACTGATAGTATTGCTATTTGTACAGTTTCGATAGTTATCTGTTCACAAAACATTTTCATTTGTTTATTTTATGCTTTTTTAAGTGTATTTTTCAGAAAATGCTCTGGAATGCAAAATGCTTAGGCTGCTAGGGGTGTGGCATTCCATACCACATGGGTGTTAAAGAAAAATGTTCAGGTTTCTCTCTATCTCTGTCTTTTTAACATGACTTGTTAAGAAGCCTTATTCACCAGAAGCAAGAAAAAAGACATGGAAGGGTCTGTCACAGACAGATTATAGACTTTAAAAGAAGAAATGTAATCTTCTTTTCTCCTTAAACATAAAGGTTTATGATTGGTTTATGATTGGTTAACCAGCTTATGTGCTGGAGACATGGATACCATGAAATCTGCCACAACAGTGAAGCTCAAGAGGTGAATCTTGACATCCATGTGAAGAACATATAATAATGGGTTATGATCAGAAACCTGATCATAATTCCTTGTAGTACATGAAGCTTTATCTGTTCCATGTACTAGTTACAAAAGAAAAAAAAAAAGAGTTTTTTCTGGCTTTCAAAGCCCTAAAGTACTAAGTGAATGCTGTCAGAAAGGCAGTAACACAGTCTTGTGCTACAGACCATCAGTGACACATTACCAGTATAGACAGCAAGCAGAGACATATCTGTTTTGAATTCTGCCGCTATTGTTTGCTTGTCAGTACTGGCAGGTTTAACTGCTTAGCATGGTACCACATCTTAAAAAGTGAGGTGGAGGTACTTAAGACTTGTAAAGAATAGGTCTAGTGCTAAAGATCTGCTTAACTGATTTTGTCTGATATTGCAACATAATTAGAGATATTTCAGGACCAGCAAAACATAGTTAAGCTTAATAATCCAAGGATTTATGAGACACCTAAAGTAATAGAAGAAGGCAATATTCTGACTTTTATATACATGGATTCCAAAATTCTTTAAATCTAAAAGAGGTTGTATCATGTACATTCAAACAGCTCACAGATCCTTGCCACATCCCCATTGAATGCTAACACACTTCCAAGATCCATATTAATCAGATTTTTGCTCTTTAAAAGAAAGACTCTTGTAGTAAAACTGCCTGGAGTCAGCTACCAATAAAGTTGGAAGGAAATCTAGTTTGACAGGTGTCAAAGGAAAAATATACTTTAAAATGATCAATACACGATAGGTTCAGGTTAAGGCACTTTAATCTTGCAGCAAGGAGACAAAAACGTGCTAATACAGAGTTTGTCTAACTAGAATCAGGAAATACCAGCATTTTTATACATTTTCTAATAAGACATTGCCTACCAAGCTGACGTAGCAGATCACAAGTTTTAACATCATCATTACATAGCAGTTGTTTTCATGCTTTTCTGCTTGTACTATCAATTTTTGTGAGAAACTTCCTGAGAAAAACAACGTGGCCTTGGTTACCACCGGTTAGATATATGCAATGTTACCATTCAAGGTACTACAGCTAATATGAGCACAAAGCAAGTATAGATTGCAGTTCATTTCTTTAACAGTTCTTTGTCTGTCTTTATCTCTTCCTTCTGCAGCTGTGCATGTTCTCATACCACAAACAGAGCTAATTGTCAAAATCATAACACTATAGAATATAGCATTGTTCATTCATTGCTTCCTGGCCTAGCCGATAATCACCTGTTTTTCAAGTACATTTCCAAAAGGCATAAACATGAATTTTGCTGTGCTAGCAGTTACTAGGTCAGAGGGCATCTTGCAAGTTTCAGAAAGCACACTGCAGTTTCAAAAGCATCTTTTAGTCTCATATAAAACTAAGCTGTATATAAAATAGTATGAAAAACGTGTTAACTCTTTTAGCTTCTAATTAGCATTAAGTACACACATTAATACATATTTTCCTAACATTTCCCCCCTGTTAATACTTTTTAATTCTATTTTCCAAAGCATAAACAGTTTGCTTCTTCTCCTAACCTCTTCCATTCAGGATTTGCAGTTAAGAGAGTCATTCAGTTTAGACTTATGAAAGTGTTTCACTTTTCAACAACTCTTCAATTTCAGTACTTTGATACAAAGTCTCAGAAACTGACATGTCTATAAAATCTTTGATTAATTTCTTCATGCAGGGAATACCACAACAAATGCATGCTCCTAATAGGAGTAATCCCACACAAATGGCAATCAGGATGTTCATTAGGATGGAACCCCACCCCCCAAACAAATTCTGGAAAAAGTCCATCAGAGGGTTTGAGCCTGGTTTGCTCATGGTCGACACTTGCTGGATCACCTCAAGATGGTTGTTTATCTCGTGCTGGTTGTCAGGAATATACAAACGGCATTCTTCTTTGATTAAAGTACACGTACCACCTCTTGCCGCTAGGGTGAAGTCAAGAGCCATGCTGTTTTGAAGTACCACAATTCTCATAGCATTTAGTTCATCAGTCACTAATTCGAGAGCAGAAAAAGTTGCATTGCTCATAACTTCAAGAAGTTTAGACAGTTTTCTCAGCTCCCAAATCAATTTCACTGCGCCATATGCAGAGGCTATGCCTGCCCATGATATAATAGTGTCACTCAAGTCCATATGTTTTAGTTTATCTTTGTTTTTCACGGAGTTATGGTTTCTCCACCCTGCTTTGATTCATCCCGCTGGATTCTCGGGTCTCTTGATTGGACTTCTAGGTTTATTGCTGACCTCTCTGATGTTTCAAATTTTTCCCTGAGGCAAAGCTGCAGTGTGTCGTATGGCCGGAACCAGGTAACCCAAAAAACAACTGCAGGACCAATTCTCAGGTAGCCATTTATATGCTTTTTTCCCACAAACAAAATAACAATTTTCTACTTTAGTATTGATATAAGCTTGCCCTGCATGAAACATTTTCTTATCAATAATAGAAAGCTGCTTTAAAAGAACAGGATTATGTTGTACTTCACTAACACTTCTATGCATCTTTTCAAAATATGCATCATAGTTTGTATCACAAATAGTTTTTACCTTACTGGCCTTAATATAACATTTATAAGAAACAGTCACATTGCAATTGCTCCAACCCAGCTGAATAGTGTCATTTTTATAAAAACATACGCTCCCTTTTTGTGTAACAGGTAGGTACAATGCTATTTTGTCTTGTGATTTCACAGGTGTAGTATCAAAAATCAAGTTTTCCCAGGTCTCATTGACCCCTAGGGGACAGCAGTCATCAATAATCCCCCGTATGCTGTTGGTATAGCTGTGCAAATCCAGCAGTTCGAAACATTAAAAGTCTTAGCATACACATATTTAATTGCTTGGTAAGTGTTAAAGTTTGGATGCCAGTCTATGAGTAATGCATCACGTTTGTTCAGTTCAACTCGTGTGGCTGGGAAAAGGAAAGGCCACAGCAAAAAGATCATTGTTAAAAAACACACAAAGGAAGAAAAAAACCACACTGAAAACCAAATTTAAAAATTAAAGTGAGCGGTTTCGTTTACTGCATTAAGTAAACTTCATCAGACAATACAAGTTACAAATGTGCTCATATTTAAATATAAAAAAGTTAATTAGAATGACATCATTTCCTTTTAAAACCAAGCCTCCTATTAAAGAACCAAGCCTCCAAAAAAATATATATATATATAATAAACCTGTTTTGAACCTATCCAAATAATACATTCAATAAACAAGGTACAAAAAATGAACATAAACATGTATATATAACTCTATACATGAATATCATCTCAATAAAGCCTTCAGTTTTAAAATACTTTTAATAGACACGGAGTCATTTAAACCAGGGGTAGAAAGGGCATTTAATCTAAGTTGCCAAATTAATTCCCTTTCTTCAATTTTCAAATCCATGGGTCACCCTCTCACATTCTCATAGTTTTTTTCAATACATAAAAATCTAAATTCATGTTCAGGGAAAATATTAATATGTCTGGCTAATGCATTGTTAAAATTCAGTTTGTTAATCGCATAAATGTGCTCATAAATCCTGTTCTTAAATGGCCTCCCAGTCTTACCTACATAGAAAGCTGGGCATTTAGAGCACATAGCCAAATAAACTAAACCCTTGGTGTTACAATTAAATTTGTTCTTGATGTCATAGGTCTTCCCTCTAATGATGAATTTACTACCAACTTGTATATATTGACACCAACGACAAGCCTGGCATATGTACATGCCCCGATGGGGTTCGTGGCATCTTACATAAACCCCCTCAATCATGTTTTTCAAGTTCAGACCCTTTCTAAATACTATTTTAGGATCATCACCTACCTGCTGTCTAATATTGGCATCATCAAATAAAAAACACCAATTCTTAGTCAAAATAGATCTTAAAAGGTGGGCGTCAGTAGAAAAGGTAGTAATAAAACTCAAAAATACTTTGTTCTTGTCAAAAAGTTTTTTTGCTACTGTTAAATCTCCTATTCTTTCCTCATCAATCCCATTAAAAGTTTCCTCAATTGGGGTGCAAATAGTTTCATGGGTAGTATTCACTTGGGGTCTAACGCTATGAATTTCGTTTCTCAACAAAGGTGTAAAATACCCATTGAGCCTTTTTACAGACACTTCACAAATCAGGTCATTCACTAGTTTATTTGGGTAACCCCGTTTCAGGGACAAGTTTCTCAAAAAGAGACATTCCTCATTGAAGTCAGACTCAAGGGACACCATCCTTGCAGCTCGCACAAGTTGTCCCTTAACAACTCCCTTCTTCTGAAAATAGGGGTGGCAGCTTGAAAAATGTAGAAAGGAATTGGAGAATGTTGATTTCCTGAATATTTTGGAATTGAAGGTATAGGTTTCACGGTTCTTACTTAGATCCACATCTAAAAAGGAAATCCTATCAGTACTAAACTCACATGTGAATTCCAGAAAATCAGTAAAGCTGCCTATATGTTTAACAAAAGCCTCAGCTGATGTTAAATTCCCATGCCATAGGATAAATATGTCATCAAGGTAACGGGTGTACCATACTGCTCGTTCTCGAAACATGTTATCCACAAAGAGGTAGTTTGTCTCCCAAAAAGCCATCACAGTGTTAGCAAATGTAGCTCCACAAGGAGAGCCCATAGCTACACCAGTTTTTTTGCAAAAATAGTTCATTATTGAACATAAAGAAATTGTAGCTTAGCACCAATTCCAAAAGGTATATAACTAAATCAATACATGTACCATCTATGTGTTTCTTCAACATGAAGTCCCTAACCCATTCGCACCCGAGATCTTGTGGGATAACAGTATATTAATCCCACACATCTATGGTGAGGAAATTCAAGTCGTCTGAAAATGGGAAACTATTTATTGCTGTTAAGAAGGCCCATGAATCTTTACAGATTTGCATTTCATCTTTTAAGACTAACTTCAATTTCGTGTCAACAAATTTGGCACATCCATATGTAATAGACTGCCTTCCGTCAATAATCGGATGGAAGGGAGGATTGCCAAGATTCTTATGAATTTTCGGTAAACCAAAAATCATAGGAGTTAGGGGATGTTCCATTAATAAAAAAATGGTATAAATCCAGATCAATTCGGCCTTCAATGAACAAGTCATTAACGAATCCTTTTAGGCATTGATACGCCCCATTCATTTCATTAAGAGAAATCTTAATGTAAGAATCAGATGCTAATAAAGAAGAAATTTTATTGTCATAATGTTCCTTGTCCATAAAGACCAGACCCCCTCCTTTGTCGGGTTTCATAACCTGAATATTGGCAAATTTAAGACCTGCCAATATATCCCTTTCAATTTTAGATGTTTGAAAGTTGGTTACATCGATGTTTACCCAATACATTCCTAAAATCATTCTCACAAATCTTTTCATATAGTGAGATTGTAGGGTGTAAAGGGGGATTGAAGACACTTGATACTCTGTGGTCATTAGTCAAACACGAGTTTTTACCAAATAAAACATTTAAATTCAACTTCCTTATGTACACTTTCAAATCTATCAATAATCAAGCTAAATCAATGTGAGTCGAGGGGACAAAAGACAAGCCCTTGGCTAACACTTCTATTAGAATTGGGTCAGGGCTAAAATCAAAGTAATTGTAAATTTGAAAGTCCCCTGAACTGTTTGTCAAAATGTTGACCCGTTTTAAGCTGTTTAATGAGTTAGCAAATTCATTATTCAAATCCAAGGGGACTACCTCCTTCTCCTTTTCTTTCTCTTCCAAGCTTGTTTTTGTTGTGGGTGATTCTGTGTTCTTGCTGTACCCCCTTTCTGGTTCCCCCGAAAACCCTGATTAGAAAAATTGTTGCTGTTGGTGTTATTTGTTCTATTGTTGGTGGTGTTATTAGTTCTGTTTGCAAGTCTTTCACTTCTCCTAATTGGAGATGAGTGTTCAACAGCCGTGTCATTAAGTGAAATGTTACCATTATCAATATTTTCAGGTATGTTTTCATTAAAAACTACATTACCTGAAAGGTTTGGTTCTACAGTTCTATTTAGTGGTGGTAGTGGATAAGCTAGACCTTTAAGGTATGCTACAGAATCTCTTTTGAGTTTTCTAATCTTGTTCTCCTTAATTTTAATTAAAGTATTGTCTATACTCGAAAAAATGTGCAAAAAATCATATTTATATCTAGTAAAATCTTTGTCATTACGAATAGCAAAATCCAATTCAGCCAAATCAGCTTTCAAACCATTCATTAGTGCAACATAATTCTGAACCAGCAATTGCATAAATTCAACACCTTGTCGGTCGAAAAGTTTAGATAAGTCCTTGTGAAACGCTGAATTATTAACAAGGCCAGTGGGAAACCGCCATTGCCTTAAACCCTTAGGTATCTGTTGTCTGTCAATACATTCAGTGAGGTATTGCACCTCAATTTGTAGTTTCTTAAATTTAAACAACTTAGAATCGTACATTTTTAGTCTATTAATTAAGTTATTTTCAATGTCATTGTTGTTCGTGTTGTTCATTGACTCAGGACGAAGCGATCCATTCAACAGTGAAATCGGGTCCTTCAACCAGTCTTCTAAAGACGGTAAAATAGCAGAGTTACTTACTGCAGGATTAACGGCAGCAGAAGTCCTGTTCGCATTACCGCTGTTGGTATTCAGTCTATCTGAATCCACAAATGGTGTACGGGCTCCAGGGTGAATAGAAAAGCTAGATGCTGAAGTTCCTGGGTTCTCTCCACCTCGATCCTTTGATCCTAAGGTGCTGCCATGTACGCCAACATTCAACGGGTTAGGTGAAATGTTCGTTGAACCCAAAGGAGGGTTTCCGGTAACAGAAGGCAAACCGGAATCAACTTGACAAACCAACGCATCCACGCGTTGGGTTAAAAGCTCGATTAACGCAGTCAGTTTACCAATAGATGGATCGCTGTTTTCCGACTGCGAATCCATAGAACTTGTAGAATTAAACAAAATTTGGGATTGTGGTGTAGTAGAATCCTCCATAAAATGAATAATCCAACCAAATGCTGAAAAGCACAAACTTATAAAAAACACACAAAGGAAGAAAAAAGCCACACTGAAAACCAAATTTAAAAATTAAAGTGAGCGCTTTCGTTTACTGCATTAAGTAAACTTCATCAAACAATACGAGTTACAAATGTGCTCATATTTAAATATAAAAAAGTTAATTAGAATGACATCATTTCCTTTTAAAACCAAGCCTCCTATTAAAGAACCAAGCCTCCAAAAAAATATATATATATATATAATAAACCTGTTTTGAACCTATCCAAATAATACATTCAATAAACAAGGTACAAAAAAATGAACATAAACACGTATATATAACTCTATACATGAATATCATCTCAATAAAGCCTTCAGTTTTAAAATACTTTTAATAGATACGGAGTCATTTAAACCAGGGGTAGAAAGGGCATTTAATCTAAGTTGCCAAATTAATTCCCTTTCTTCAATTTTCAAATCCATGGGTCCCCCTCTCACATTCTCATAGTTTTTTTCAATACCTAAAAATCTAAATTCATGTTCAGGGCAAATATTAATATGTCTGGCTAATGCATTGTTAAAATTCAGTTTGTTAATCGCATAAATGTGCTCATAAATCCTGTTCTTAAATGGCCTCCCAGTCTTACCTACATAGAAAGCTGGGCATTTAGAGCACATAGCCAAATAAACTAAACCCTTGGTGTTACAATTAAATTTGTCCTTGATGTCATAGGTCTTCCCTCTAATGATGAATTTACTACCAACTGCCAACCCTCCTTTGGGTCCAACGAACATTGCACCTAACCCGTTGAATGTTGTCGTACATGGCAGCACCTTAGGATCGAAGGATCGAGGTGGAGAGAACCCAGGAACTTCAGCATCTAGCTTTTCTATTCACCCTGGAGCCCGTACACCATTTGTGGATTCAGATAGACTGAATACCAACAGCGGTAATGTGAACAGGACTTCTGCTGCCGTTAATCCTGCAGTAAGTAACTCTGCTATTTTACCGTCTTTAGAAGACTGGTTGAAGGACCCGATTTCACTGTTGAATGGGTTGCATCGTCCGGAGTCAATGAACAACACGAACAACAATGACATTGAAAATAACTTAATTAATAGACTAAAAATGTACGATTCTAAGTTGTTTAAATTTAAGAAACTACAAATTGAGGTGCAATACCTCACTGAATGTATTGACAGACAACAGATACCTAAGGGTTTAAGGCAATGGCGGTTTCCCACTGGCCTTGTTAATAATTCAGCGTTTCACAAGGACTTATTAAAACTTTTCGACCGACAAGGTGTTGAATTTATGCAATTGCTGGTTCAGAATTATGTTGCACTAATGAATGATTTGAAAACTGATTTGGCTTAATTGGATTTTGCTATTCGTAATGACAAAGATTTTACTAGATATAAATATGATTATTTGCACATTTTTTTGAGTATAGACAATACTTTAATTAAAATTAAGGAGAACAAGATTAGAAAACTCAAAAGAGATTCTGTAGCATACCTTAAAGGTCTAGCTTATCCACTACCACCACTAAATAGAAATGTAGAACCAAACCTTTCAGGTAATGTAGTTTTTAATGAAAACATACCTGAAAGTATTGATAATGGTAACATTTCACTTAATGACACGGCTGTTGAACACTCATCTCCAATTAGGAGAAGTGAAAGACTTGCAAACAGAACTAATAACACCACCAACAATAGAACCAATAACACCAACAGCAACAATTTTTCTAATCAGGGTTTTCGGGGGAACCAGAAAGGGGGTACAGCGAGAACACAGAATCACCCACAACAAAAACAAGCTTGGAAGAGAAAGAACAGGAGAAGGAGGTAGTCCCCTTGGATTTGAATAATGAATTTGCTAACTTATTAAACAGCTTAAAACGGGTCAACATTTTGACAAACAGTTCAGGGGACTTTCAAATTTACAATTACTCTTATTTTAGCCCTGACCCAATTCTAATAGAAGTGTTAGCCAAGGGCTTGTCTTTTGTCCCCTCGACTCACATTGATTTAGCTAGATTATTGATAGATTTGAAAGTGTACATAAGGAAGTTGAATTTAAATGTTTTATTTGGTAACAACTCGTGTTTGACTAATGACCACAGAGTATCAAGTGTCTTCAATCCCCCTTTACACCCTACAATCTCACTATATGAAAAGATTTGTGAGAATGATTTTAGGAATGTATTGGGTAAACATCGAAGTAACCAACTTTCAAACTTATCTAAAATTGAAAGGGATATATTGGCAGGTCTTAAATTTGCCAATATTCGGGTTATGAAACCCGACAAAGGAGGGAGTCTGGTCTTTATGGACAAGGAACATTATGACAATAAAATTTCTTCTTTATTAGCATCTGATTCTTACATTAAGATTTCTCTTAATGAAATGAATGGGGCGTATCAACGCCTAAAAGGATTCGTTAATGACTTGTTCATTGAAGGCCGAATTGATCTGGATTTATACCATTTTTTATTAATGGAACATCCCCTAACTCCTATGATTTTTGGTTTACCGAAAATTCATAAGAATCTTGGCAATCCTCCCTTCCGTCCGATTATTGACGGAAGGCAGTCTATTACATATGGATGTGCCAAATTTGTTGACACGAAATTGAAGTTAGTCTTAAAAGATGAAATGCAAATCTGTAAAGATTCATGGGCCTTCTTAACAGCAATAAATAGTTTCCCATTTTCAGAAGACTTGAATTTCCTCACCATAGATGTGCAGGATTTATATACTGTTATCCCACAAGATCTCGGGTGCGAATGGGTTAGGGACTTCATGTTGAAGAAACACATAGATGGTACATGTATTGATTTAGTTATATACCTTTTCGAATTGGTGCTAAGCTACAATTTCTTTATAAATAAAGCACTCAGAAATATGAGGGATGTTGCGAAGTGAGCTTAAACAGTCTCAGAAATGAACCTGTCGCAAAATGCAAGCGATCCACAAATGTCAAGACTCCACAGATTTATTGTTCCAGAAACAAACTTTGGATAAGCGCTTTCACTACAAATAGCTTCATCAGATCCTTTTCATAGTAACTAAAGCAGGACCTTACACATATATAGCAAATAAACCAATTAAAACAATTAAACAATTAACATCATTATAATTAAAAAAAAGTATTGTATTTAAAGTGATATGTTTAAAAAAACGCATAAATTTATCCTAGGCACTTTTAAAAATATTACATAGAATAATTTAACAAACTTGATAAAAACTATACTTATAAAATATATGTATAGTAACTATACAAAAATATATATGCTAAAACAATTGTACTCAGTAGGTACAATGTATAGATATGCATGTCTAAGTATTACATATATGCATATAGTCTTATATGTATTATGCATGCAAACTTAGATATTACTATATTATGTATAAGGCATGAAAGTCATTTCACATTCCTCCGCTGTCTTAATTTGGGTTTTATGGAGGCTATTTCATTGAGCCCAGACCCTTTATCAGCTCTTAACATAACTATCCATTCACTTTCCTTACTTTCTGTGAGGTTCCTGATATCTCCACCCCTATTACTGGGAGTCACAACCTCAAGAATTCTAAACAAAAAACTGTGTGATTCCCCAAATAATGTTATGTGCTTGGCCAATGCATTGTGGCTCGATCTTTTCCTGATGTGATATAAATGCTCACGTATCCTGTCTCTGAAGGTACGATTCGTCTTACCCACATAAAAAGACAGGCATACCTGGCATACTGCTAAATACACCACATTGATGCTCATACAATCAGCATCTGCATTGGTTCTAACTATAGTTTTTAAATCAGGGTGAAAAAAAAGTTGTATTAGTGTCTATGAAGGAGCAGAAATTACAATGGCCACAAGGCTTGGTATGTCCATATCCCCTA
The DNA here is from genome assembly GCF_019279795.1 of Protopterus annectens. Lineage (NCBI taxonomy): Eukaryota > Metazoa > Chordata > Ceratodontiformes > Protopteridae > Protopterus > Protopterus annectens. The sequence continues at coordinate 569,545,770 of NC_056741.1, read as the reverse complement.
GCTCCAATTTCAGATTTAGTGGAACATAATATTCTCTTCAAGTTCTTCTTATTCCTGAATAAAAAACGTGGCCTATCACCCACTATCTCTTTCAGGTCACTATCAACCTGCAGGATATCCCAATGTTTTGTGATAATCCTCCTTATTTCAAGATAATCCGAACAGAAGGGTGTTGTAAATTTGACATATCTATCAAAGTTATTCTCTTTAGTTATCCCATTAATACTATGGGGTCCAAAATAAGGTGTAGCTATAGATGAACGTAATTCATTGGCTTCTGCCAAATGTACCATTATTTCATTTGTATGGTATCCTCTATCTATCAACCTTCCCTTCAGGTCATCCATTTCTGACATAAAACCTTCATCAGTGGGATTCAACCTGGAAGCTCTGATTGCTTGACCTTTCATAACATTCTTGAAAACAAAAGGTGGGTGCATACTCGATCTCAGGAGTAAAGAATTACTGTAACAAGCTTTGCGGTATACACCAGTATTTATAAAACCATTAGCTAGTCTCTCCACAAATATATCCAAAAATTCTATTTTATGAGTAGAAAATTGCATTGTGAATTTGAAGCAATTTGTCAAGTTATTCATTACAAGGAACCTTGATTCTAGTTCATCTATACGCCCATTCCAAAGAATAAACAAATCATCGACAAAACGTCGATAAAAAACAACATGCTTTCTAAATAGGGTTTCAGAAAAAAGAACATGTTCTTCCCAATGGGCTAAAACCATATTGGCGTAGCTATTGGCACAAGGCGTGCCCATTGCTATGCCATCTAGTTGTCTATATGTGACATCCTTGAACATAAATAAATTATTCTCCAAAACAAGTTCTAAGAAGTGAACTATAAGGTCTATGGATACTGTGGTATAATCACTGTGTTCTTTTAAATAATCAGTTATATACAAGTCCTAGGTTGTTGGGAATAACCGTAAATAATGATTGTACATCAAAGGTGGCAAACAGAAATGTATCAGTGCTGTCAAATTGCTTGATGTTCTCATATAACTCAACTAGAAACTGTTTTGAGTCTTTTAATACAAATTTATTGTTCAATACCCTTCTTAGATATTTCTCCGTATAAATGGATAAATGCTCAGTAACCCACCCACGGCCTGAAACTATTGGTCCCATGGGTGGGTTATGAGCGTCTTGTGTATTTTAGGTAGACCATTTATAATGGGAATCACAGGTATTTTAATGACTAGATAATCATATAGATCTTTATCTATTAGTCTGCTCTTATGGATATCAAGTAAAGTATCCTTGACGTATCTAATTATATCCTGTACTGCCTCTGTAGAAATGGGTTCATAATAGATGTCATTAAGCATGCACTCCATAGATGTCTTATAACTCTCAGTGTCCATCACAACTACTCAACCACCCTTGACGGCTGGTCTGATGGTGATGGTTGTATCATTCTGTAGTTTCATGAGACTAATTCTTTCCTTGTATGTCAGATTGTCCTTCATTCTAGCCCCATTTTTGGTGTTACCATTACCATGATATTTATGTATCTCATCCTCTGTTAATTTCGAGAATGCCTCTATGAGTGGGTGTTGTATGGGTACAAAATCACTTAGGTTTTTAAAAGGAAACTCTCTTGTGTTATCTGTCCCATTATTCTCTCCTTTATGCAAATACTTCAACATTACATTCCTACAGAATATTTTTAAATCTATAACAGTGTCAGCCAGTCTACTCTTGCTCCTAGGTATAAAGTTAAGTCCTTTACTCAATAAATTAATATCATCTGAAGTCAGCGTAACACTAGATAGATTATAAACTAATTTTTGCTGTTCCACATTTTCTTTAGAGTGTGATGGGGTTGTGGTTCCCCTGAGTATTTCCTCTTCTGCCTCCCCCTGCTCATGGACCGCGTTCTCCGTGGTCCCTTCTCTAATTGAATTGGGAGGGGAAAAGAAATATCAGTGTTATTCAATTTATCTGGGTGACCTTTCATTGTTTTTGGTCTGACTACTGTCTCAGAGCCTTGTTTAGTTATATCAGGTTTGCTTTTAGTTATCTGTATCTCAGGATATAAATTACTATTGGATTCCATACAGGGATGCATCAACTGTATAACGTCAGTAGAATCTGTATTTAAACAAGCTGACTGAGCAGAATTGCTCTTACTAAGCTCATTCCCTATAGACTTATCAGGTACTGGACTCTGTCTAGCCTGATTCAAATGTAATTGCTCAGGATTCGATGCTAGAGTAACAACACTGTTATGCATACTATCATTGATTGTATCATCACTAGAGGTAGTTAAAACCTCTTCAAATCTAGTATTTCTATCAACCTGTCGTGGAACAGGTAGCCTTTCAACAACAGTTTCATTAACATTCTTAGTGTCAATATTCAACATATTTTGTCCATTTCTAGGCCACATGAAAACGTGACCTAATTTAAAATCGTTAATGTCCCTGACAGCTTTGTGTCTCTTTTGTTGTAAAAGTTTACGCTCAAAGGCAGAAATGCCATCCAGAAGATTTTCAAAAAGAGGTTCAACAAGAGTAACAATTTCTTTATGTTCAATAATGAACTATTTTTGCAAAAAACTGGTGTAGCTATGGGCTCCCCTTGTGGAGCTACATTTCCTAACACTGTGATGGCTTTTTGGGAGACAAACTACCTCTTTGTGGATAACATGTTTCGAGAATGAGCAGTATGGTACACCCGTTACCTTGATGACATATTTATCCTATGGCGTGGAAATTTAACATCAGCTGAGGCTTTTGTTAAACATATAGGCAGCTTTACTGATTTTCTGGAATTCACATGGGAGTTTAGTACTGATAGGATTTCCTTTTTAGATGTGGATCTAAGTAAGAACCGTGAAACCTATACCTTCAATTCCAAAATATTCAGGAAATCAACATACTCCAATTCCTTTCTACATTTTTCAAGCTGCCACCCCTATTTTCAGAAGAAGGGAGTTGTTAAGGGACAACTTGTGCGAGCTGCAAGGATGGTGTCCCTTGAGTCTGACTTCAATGAGAAATGTCTCTTTTTGAGAAACTTGTTCCTGAAACGGGGTTACCCAAATAAACTAGTGAATGACCTGATTTGTGAAGTGTCTGTAAAAAGGCTCAATGGGTATTTTACACCTTTGTTGAGAAATGAAATTCATAGCGGTAGACCCCAAGTGAATACTACCCATGAAACTATTTGCACCCCAATTGAGGAAACTTTTAATGGGATTGATGAGGAAAGAATAGGAGATTTAACAGTAGCAAAAAAACTTTTTGACAAGAACAAAGTATTTTTGAGTTTTATTACTACCTTTTCTACTGACGCCCACCTTTTAAGATCTATTTTGACTAAGAATTGATGTTTTTTATTTGATGATGCCAATATTAGACAGCAGGTAGGCGATGGCCCTAAAATAGTATTTAGAAAGGGTCTGAACTTGAAAAACATGATTGAGGGGGTTTATGTAAGATGCCACGAACCCCATCGGGGCATGTACAAATGCCAGGCTTGTCGTTGGTGCCAATATATACAAGTTGGTAGTAAATTCATCATTAGAGGGAAGACCTATGACATCAAGGACAAATTTAATTGTAACACAAAGGGTTTAGTTTATTTGGCTATGTGCTCTAAATGCCCAGCTTTCTATGTAGGTAAGACTGGGAGGCCATTTAAGAACAGGATTTATGAGCACATTTATGCGACTAACAAACTGAATTTTAACAATGCATTAGCCAGACATATTAATATTTTCCCTGAACATGAATTTAGATTTTTATGTATTGAAAAAAACTATGAGAATGTGAGAGGGGGACCCATGGATTTGAAAATTGAAGAAAGGGAATTAATTTGGCAACTTAGATTAAATGCCCTTTCTACCCCTGGTTTAAATGACTCCGTATCTATTAAAAGTATTTTAAAACTGAAGGCTTTATTGAGATGATATTCATGTATAGAGTTATATATGCATGTTTATGTTCATTTTTTGTACCTTGTTTATTGAATGTATTATTTGGATTGGTTCAAAACAGGTTTATTTTATATATATATATATTTTTTGGAGGCTTGGTTCTTTAATAGGAGGCTTGGTTTTAAAAGGAAATGATGTCATTCTAATTAACTTTTTTATATTTAAATATGAGCACATTTGTAACTTGTATTGTCTGATGAAGTTTACTTAATGCAGTAAACGAAAGCGCTCACTTTAATTTTTAAATTTGGTTTTCAGTGTGGTTTTTTTCTTCCTTTGTGTGTTTTTTACAAGTTTGTGCTTTTCAGCATTTGGTTGGATTAAAAAGATCATTGTTATCAGTATAGCTATCAGAATAATCATGCAAATTTTCTGAGGTTGTTCTGCATCCCTGTTTACTCTATACCTGGTCATTTTGTTCTCGTTGTACAACAGTAACAAGGTTTTTGTCCAGTTCAAAGTTCATAACCAATTTACAGTGTGTCAAATGAATCCAGGATACTCGCTCTGTGATCTTGACTGCAGTGGGTGTTGACAGTAGCACCTGGTATGGTCCTTCCCACTTCAGAGAACTCCAATTTTTTTTCTTCACGACTTTCACCCAGACCCACGTGCCTGGGACTATTGCTGCTTCCAATGGTTTGGCTTGTTCTTTATCTAAAACAGAATTTAACTGCAAAAGTTTGTTATTCAAAAATCACCTCATATACTCTGCAAGTGAACTGTCAGCCTCCTGGTCTGCAGGCATGAGAGGTTTCCAATGAGGTGTATAATATGCCCTCCCAAACAAAATTTCAAAATGAGTTAACCTTTTTACATTTGGAACAGTTCTCATACTCAACAGTGCCAGAGGTAGACAGTACACCCAGTTCTTTTGTGTCTCACTAATCAATTTCCTAAGCTTATTTTTCAAAACTCCATTGTGCCTCTCTACTAATCCTGCAGATTGGGGGTGGTATGCACAATGGTTTTTCAGAGAAATCCCAAAGTAATGGCTCAATTGTTGTATAGTTTGATTTACAAAGTGTGTGCCATTGTCACTATAAATCTTTTCCGGTATGCCAAATCTAGGAATAATTTCTTTAACGAGGACTTTTGCAACAGTAGCTGCATCTGGATTTTTAGTTGGAAAAGCTTCCAACCATTTGGAAAACATATCTATAATGACAAGGCAGTACTTCTTATTTTCACATTTGTTCAGCTCTATAAAATCCATACAGATAGTATGGAACGGATACGGTGGTGTAGGGAAACTCCTTTGCTTAGGCTTCAATGCCCCTTGTGCATGATGCTTGTTACAAACATGGCATGCTGCACAAAAATTTTTTGTGTAGTTTGTAAATCCATACGTTGTAAACACTTGATTCACTAACTGTACCATCCCCCCTGTTGAGACATGGCACTGCCCATGGCTCAACAAAGCTGCATATCTAAACAAGTTAGATGGTAAAATCAGTTTCCTCTCTTTGGAGATGTACAGCCCTTTCTCAGGAATTGCTCCTCGTTTTATCCATTTTTGTTTTTCTACATTTGTAGTAAGTGTCTGCATTGTTTTTAACATTTCTAAGTCTAAAATCTCAGATGGTTGTAATTCCTCACTCAAAAGAAATACTTCTGAAGCTGAAGCTGCTTGTTTTGCAGCTGTATCAGCCCTCGCATTACCTTTTGAAATCCTATCCTGTTGTTTGGTATGAGCTATGCATTTGCAAATAGCTACTTTCTGAGGTAACTGAATAGAGTCTAACAAATCTAAAATAAATTGCACATGATTAATTGGTTTACCAGTAGATGTTATCATTCCTCTATTTTTCCACTGCTGCGCAAAAACATGTGCAGTAGAAAAAGCATACTGGCTGTTAGTAAAAATGTTCACTCGTTTACCCTTTGCCAAGGTACATGCCCTTGTCAGAGCAATCAATTCTGCTGCTTGTGCAGATAAGTTGTGCGGTAAAGACTTTGCTTCTAAAATCTCAGTATCAGAAACTACTGCATACCCCACTAGATTCTGTCCTGTAGGACCCCTCCTACACGAGCCGTCCACATAGTATGTCACCTCAGCATCATCCAAGGGAACATCCGTGAGATCTTTTCTAGGTAGTATCTTTTGCTCAATCTCCTGCAGGCAGCAGTGTGGTTTGCCATCTGCAGGCGTTGGGAGCAAGGTTGACGGATTCAAAGTTGTGCATTGTTCAGTTGTCATATGAGGTTGGCTCAACAGTATAGTCATACAGGAAAGATGTCTAGCAGGAGAAAGATATGCTACTTTTTCTTGCAGTAAAATAATCGCGACTGCATGAGGCACTCTCAATGTGAGAGGGTGGAATAACACTACTGAGGCCGAAGCCTGCACTGCCATTGCAGCTGCAACTACTGCTTGTACACAGTGGGGCAGGGATCGCACCACTGGGTCTAGCTGTGATGAATAGTAAGCTATGGGGTGTTGTTTGTCCCCATGCTGTTGTGTTAACACTGATGTAATATAACCCTGCTTACAATCTACAGTTTGGAAAAATCATTTATGATAGTCCGGTAATCCTAAAACTAATGAGGATGCTATCAGTTGTTTCAATTTGCAGAAAGCTGATTCTGCTTCTGGTGTCCACTGTAATAAATCTTGTGCTGCCATAGGCTTTTTGAATATCAAGTTAGTCAGTGGAGCAGATTCCAAGGCATAGTTTGGAATCCAACTCCGACAAAAATTAGTAGTACCTAGGAAGGACATCATTTCCTTCTTGGTAGTTGGTTTAGGTGCTTGTAATATTGCTGTTTTTCTGTCTTCATCTAATATCCTGCCTTCTTTGGATATTACATATTCCAGGTATTTGGCCTGTTTTTTCCAAAGTTGCAGTTTACTTTTGTTTACCTTGTGTCCTTGAGTAGCTAAAAATTGTAGTAATGCTATGGTATCTTCTCTGCATTCTTGCTGGGTGGGGACTGCCAGCAGAATGTCGTCTACATAAAGTAAAATCTGGCTGCCTTTCGGTGGGATAAATCCCGCCAGGTTACTTGCCATTTCCTGTGCGAATATTGTTGGACTCTCACAATATCCCTGTGGTAGTCGCGTATATGTATACCTTTTCCCCTGAAATGTAAATGCAAAACAATGTTGACTGTCAGGGTGTATCGGTATTGAGAAAAATGCATTGCTAATATCTACCACAGAAAAATACTTTTGTTGAGGTTTCAAATCATTTAATAAGGTGTGTGGATCGGGCACCGTAGGTGCCCTGGGTATAACTGCGTCATTTACAGCTTGTAAATCTTGGACCATACACCATTCTCCGTTTGCTTTCCTAACAGGAAATAAGGGTGTATTACATGGTGAATCAGGGGATTCTATCAATACTCCTTCCTTAAGTAAGGCTGCTATTATAGGTTTGATTCCTAATTCTGCATCCTTTCTCAAGGGATACTGCCTCTTTTGAGGTCTAAATGCTGACTTTGGCACGATAGTGATCTGATTTCCCTGTTGACCAGAGAGTCTCTGGTATGTCTCGTAAGGCTTTTTCCTCTTCTAGTAAGAGTGCTACTCAGCTGTCCTCACTTGCCTGCAAGTGTACAGCTAGGTGTGTTTGTGTTATCCAATTCAACTTCTGCTTTTGTACTCCCTGTTCTGAAATTTCTATCTCTGTCTGTTTTTCCCACCTTGTGACTTTTTCTCATAGGTCTGCCCACTTCACGTTTTTATCTTTAGTCAAACTCACATGTGGTAATTGATTAGATTTGTAAAGTGCTAGGAATTCCTGGGGCAATGAACAGCTTACTACACTGTTTCCTTCTGTGTCCCAGTACAGATTTCGTAATACTAATCTGTTAGCATGGTTTCTAAACAGTTCTTGCTCGTATTCTTTATCAGGTCCTGGTTTGCTACAGTAATATAGAGTGCAATGCAACAAATGCTGTTTATCAGTGTCAAAGGACGGGGATTTACTGATGGCTACGTTCATCAGTTCTTCGGTTACTGCCACTGGACCAGTCGTAACCAAGTCCTGGCTGTACCAATAAAATGTTTCACCCTCCGGTCACACTACAAAAGTATCCATTTGTCGCTGTGCTTCCATACCCTGCATAGTTGGAACTACTGCTATGCCAAATATCTGCATTAGGTCTCTGCCCAAAAGATTTACTGGGCATTTTGCAGAAACAACAATTTTGCTTTTCTGGGTCATCCCTGAAACAGGGTCAGTTATTGCTATGTTGTGGGAGAGTGGCTCCCGATACAGCTTTCCATTAGCTGCTTTCACTAATATGTAATCAAGTGATTCTGAATTTTCTGGAAGTTTGGAAGGATGTATCAGGGTCCGTGAAGCCCCTGAGTCACACAGGAATTTAACTTCCCTCCCCTCTATCAGAAGTGTAACTTCCGGTTTTGTGTCTGCTAGGTAGAGCTCTAGGCTCAATAATGCCAAGTCTAAAATTTCATTTTCTTCATTATCTGTGATTTCATGCACATCCTCTATTTCTTCTATCACATCCTCTACTCCTTCTATCACATTTGCACTTGTCTTCTCTTGATTATTCCTCTTCAGTGATTCTTGACTAACATATAGTCAGTCCTCACCTTCCTTGTCTTCTGTGTTTACCTTTTTATTTTGCCTGCAATCCCTTGCTAAATGTCCCTTTTTCCCGCATTTAAAACATTCACCCCTTTTCTTTCTGTCTTCAAAATCCTCTGATCGTTTATCAGATTGTTTGTTTCCCTGGGCATTTTTCTTACCCTTCTTCCCGGTCTGTACTACAAAGACTTCTGATCCGTCTTCTACTGCAAATACTTGAGTTTTCTTTTTCTTTTTGCTATTAAAATGCCTTTCGGCATGTCTTGCATATTCAAGTAATGACTGTAATCTACTTGTACGATGATCTACCATGTGCTTTGTAATAAAGCTGCTAATGGGTGCAATACTGCCTTTCAAAAATGCATTCTTTAGCTGCTGCTCATATGGGGAATCATGTGTTTGGTCTTCAGGTACCTGCATTCCACAATGGTTATTAAAACACTCTAATAATCTGGCATAATATCTATCAACAGTTTCACCTTCTTGTTGTATGCATTGATTAATGCAAGTCCAGTCAGCCCTAGACTTCCATTTCTCAGAGATTCAGTCTATCAGACCTTTCACTCTGTTATCCAGTTCTGCGTTACTATGTGGGAGTGGCCTATGTTCTGCGTCATGGGGATTCCAGTTGCCACTGATCATGTGCCAATCTGGACCTACGATTTGTCTGACTACTTTCTCTACTTCCTCTCCATTTAAATGGTAACTTAACCTCATGCCCTGTAAGTCTTCTAAGAATTTTCTAAAATTAACTTTCGGATGGGGAATTCCCTCTGTGGCTTTCCAGATGTCTTCCGGTGTCCACGGTCTATATACTAGAAGAGTTGGGTCCTGTCCTGCCTGTCCTGCCTGTGGATTTGGTACTTCTCTGAGTGAACATATCTCTTCTTCACTCATAGCTTGTGAATTTTTATTTATTTCATACAATTCAATATCCCTTCTTAAATTGCGTGTTCGAGACCTAGTCTCGATAGGATCTCTGACAAACGGTTTTGGTTTTGCAGGAACAGCTGGATATAGCAGAGGTGGATCAGCTTGTCCACTCACTTCATATTCTGGTAAGGGAAGCAGAGGGGGCAGAGGGGCTGTTGCTATTACCAAGTTATTGTCCTCTTTATCTAAAAACATTGCTTTTGAATTTTTATTCTTTTGTTCCCTGCGGTTTGCTTCCTCAAGCCCCCTGTGTGCCTGAGGAACTCCTAATTGACATTGCTTTTTTATCTGACCTTTTGCGTCTGTTTTAAGTTGTTTGACAAGTTTGATAAGTGAAGGTTTATCTAAATTACCATCAAATTTGTATTTATTAACCCATTTTGTATAGTACCTAACATTGTCGGCACGCTGTAATTGCATATATTTCACATCTTCGGTTAAGGGCGGATCTCGGGAACTTTTTGTGCACTTATTTCCCATGTTGTCTTAGCTAAGTTAGAAATTGTTACGTAACCCTTTTTATCACGTGGTACCATGATTCACACTTCTTCACAGTTTATCTAGAATAACTGCCTACCTATTCCGTTTCCCTGACCTGTGACAAGACAGCAATCTTTTTTGTCCCTGATCTGCACTTTACAGATCTCCCTGACAAAAAAAACAAAATACTGCAACAAGTCCCTGATCTAAAACAGAAAAAAAAGGTAAATTCCTCCTTACCTGAGCCTCCGTGTTTGATCCCACCGGAACTGTTGACTCGTCCTCCAATCGCACATCAGAAACAGTGACTGGCCTCTTTTGAACGACAATTCAGTCGGAGGTTTTTTCAAAGCAGAAGAACCAGTGTGGCTTCTTCCCCTTATGGTTTCATGCCACCGGGCCCATCTGACCTGAGCTAGAGCGAGAGATGTTTCCGGCTCGAAGGACCAATCTGTCAAAGGAAAAATATACTTTATAAATGATCAATACATGGTAGGTTCAGGTTAAGGCACTTTAATCTTGCAGCAAGGAGACAAAAATGTGCTAATACAGAGTTTGTCTAACTAGAATCAGGAAATACCAGCATTTTTATACATTTTCTAATAAGACATTGCCTACCAAGCTGACGTAGCAGATCACAAGTTTTAACATCATCATTACATAGCAGTTGTTTTCATGCTTTTCTGCTTGTACTATCAATTTTTGTGAGAAACTTCCTGAGAAAAACAACGTGGCCTTGGCTACCACCGGTTAGATATATGCAATGTTACCATTCAAGGTACTACGGCTAATTTGAGCACAAAGCAAGTATAGATTGCAGTTCATTTCTTTAACAGTTCTTTGGCTGTCTTTATCTCTTCCTTCTGCAGCTGTGCATGTTCTCATACCACGAACAGAGCTAATTGTTCAAAATCATAACACTATAGAATATAGCATTGTTCATTCATTGCTTCCTTACCTAGCAGATAATCACCTGTTTTTCAAGTACATTTCCAAAAGGCATAAACATGAATTTTGCTGTGCTAGCAGTTACCAGGTCAGAGGGCATCTTGCAAGTTTCAGAAAGCACACTGCAGTTTCAAAAGCATCTTTTAGTCTCATATAAAACTAAGCTGTATATAAAATAGAATGAAAAACGTGATAACTCTTTTAGCTTCTAATTAGCATTAAGCACGCACATTAATAAATTTTTTTCTAACAACACGATAATGACTCTGTTAGTCTGTAAAACCTATTATTCTAGGAACTTTCTAAGCTTTAAGATCAATATATAAAATGTGGCTCTGATTTTGGACTTCATGCCCACTAAACACTGTGCTGTTTGCAGTAGGAAAGTGCAGTGAATGATTTCACTACAGCAAACATGCTAGATTTTAGTTGACATAGTGTCAGCAGGATCAGACTTTGGCAGGGCTTCCATGTGGTGTAGCAAGGAGAGTAAAATCAATTTACTACCTGCTGCAGTTGTAGCATAAGAGTGCCTGCTGCAGGATAAGGAAGGCCCCATTTATAAAGTAGATGCCTAGAACATACTTGCAAAGGCAGCAGTCTGGTAAGCAGTGCCAACATAGGTATAGTGAACAGAGGAGGTACACCTAGATATTCTCTGCCATTGGGAAGTAGAGGCTGCAAAAAGAAATCCTTACTATTATAGTAAGCAGTCTGCTTTTTTTTTTGTCACTGTCAGTGTACAACAAGCCTGGTTCCTATAATTGTTAAGTGCCTTCTGCTGTCTAGATATGCTATACTCATTACTGCTTATTTTATATTTTCTAGCTCTTGACAAGATTGAGTAAAACTTGATTGTCTACCAATGGAGGCAGGCCAGGTTTGCCTGGCATCAATGTAAAAACATACTGTATTGCCAGAATTACTGCAATTACTGTAATAAAAACTGGTACTGCAGCACTGAACCATTGCATTTTGTTTTGTCTGCATTTTAATATTTGACCATTGCTCAGTTGTTTATCAGTTTTTTAGATATCTCTTCCTCCAGATACTGTATCAGTCCACTAAACTATACTGCTTATACTGTAATACTTTACACATGTTACCATCCATTGTATATAGCATTTTCCATTGCCACTGTTTTACATTATTTTGATGTTTTTCCCTGTCCTACTTTAATAAATTGTACCTCATACCAATGACCATTTTTCCTCCCTCAAAGCTTTTCTTTTGTTCTGTTTTCTTTTCTTGTTATGATGCTTTATTGTATTTCTTATGCCCCTTAATGTTCACTTTCTGCAGGGCTGGCCATAGAGCACACAGATATGAGGCAGTGGCCACCAGACTCTGCAAGTCACCAAAAAAAAAAAAAAAAACATTGGGACTAGTAATTCCCAAGCCTACATGTCTACGGGGTGACAAAGGTCACACTGTGGGGGGTGGAGGCCTATGTTTCTGCTTCTCAGTGGGAAATAGTGCAGAGGGATACTCCTGGATCTCCTGGTGGGAGGTTCAGCAGCGAGAGATATCCAAGTAGAACTAGAAGCTCTATGCCCCATTAGCAGCCAATGGTGCCTACTCATGTGGTTGTTAGAGGTGCATAGTCAGCTGTGCCAACCATTGGACTGTCATAGGCAGAGCCCAACCACAATGTCATCCACAGAGGTAACTGACATCTAGGTAGATTTCCCTTTGGATCAGCTTAGCAGGCCATCTTCACCACACCCAAAATCATGTTTCTCATGGGTCACTTCACATGCCTTGTTTGTCTTTCATTGCTCCCCATCACCTGTTGTCCACCCTCTATTATTCTGCATCTTTCTACTGTTGCCCCCCCACCCACCCCACCCCCATTTGTCACTACCTCTCATGTCATGTTTGGTCTATGTTATATGTTTGTCTGCTCCTGCTGTCATCCCTATATTCTCATTCCTACCCATGACTTCCCCTCTAACCTTCTAATAAAGAAATAAAAAGGCACCTATCCTACAAAACAAATACCCTTCTTACTCCACTCCATACCACTCTTCCCTTCTCATTGTCTTTTTATGGGTTACTTTGCTTGTTATTACCACTTTCTGAGTAACCTATTACTCCCTTTTGTTCTCATTCATATAATAAAATAAGTTGGTCTTTGCTGCATAGCACTTGTATGGGATCTCAGCAATGCACATTGTGGCATCTATGAGGTGCTTTGATATACAAGGGAATGTGCACTCCCTCTGCATGCCAATATCCTGCGATCACACTATTGGTCATAGCATGGTCTACTCACTCACATATTGATTGACATTTTCCTAACTGTGAGGTTTCATTATGTGCCACTATTGCTAGCATGTTCATGCTATGTTGACAAACGTAGGCATACCTAATCCCCATTTGAGCACATCATACTTTCTTTGCCTTGCTATTTACTGAAGAGTGATCACATTACACTTCCTACTGAATGCCATCCAATATAACTAGTTTTGTTTTATATTTGTTTATTCTTGTTTATACAACATGGAGAGGATGTGTCTGAAAAAATAAGACTGTTGTAGCAGATTTATTTAGTTTGTGCAATGTAAAATAACTGAGTGGGAGTACAAGTATGCACATTTTGATCACAAAATGACAATGTTTTTTGTTATGGAAGAAATCCTTTACTCTCTGTGACTCTTTTCTATATTGGGCAGGCTTGGCCTGGACCATCGAACCAGTGCCCAGGCTGGTGTTTGGATCAGTAGTTGCTTGTGTTTATTATACCTTCATGTTTGAAACATTTGCTACTGAAAACACTATAAGGAGTCAGTTTCTATCATTTTAACAGAAGTGATATAAGGAGTTTGTATCTTACATAGTCTGCATAATATTTTGCTTTTCAGGGAGACTGAGTGCAATACTCATAGGATCGTATTATCACAGGATCGTAGGAGGTTACTAAGCTAATGGTCCTGGGGCCCTTACAAGCCTAGCCAAGATTTTATCCCCAAAAAAACCCTCAGTCAGCACCTGTCACCCCTGTCAATGAGGGACAAAGATGGAACCCCTGGGACAAATTTGTGGTTTCCCATCAACTCATCAAGGTTGTGCTTGAAGAGGGCCAGTGAGGTACTCTGTTTTGCATGTATGAGAAGTCTATTCCAGAGATGGGGCAGCCTCTGGTAGACAAACCTATCTCTCCAGCAGGTTTTGTTGATGTTGCATATTACATTTAGGCCTATCGAGTGGGTGATGCGTGGGGAGTAAGACTTATGGACATGGAGCATCTCTAGTAGGTCACAGTCCGATATTGCCTTGTAGGTGAGACACAGATCACATCTGAGCAACCTGTATGATACCGAGTAGAGTGCTAGTGATTTGAACCTATCCACATAGGACAGATGTAAAAGGCCATGGATTCTCTTTGTGAGGTATTTCTGTGGCCTTTCCAGTTTGTGCAGGTGTTTGGAGAGGTACATACCAAATGGAGCATTATACTCAATTATAGGCCTAATGAGGGAGGAGTACAAAGAGATAATAACCTCATTTTTTCTGGATGCAATCCCTTTACTTATGAGATGAGCCAAGTAAAAGGCTTTTCTGACCGCTACCACCACATGATGGTCAAATGTGAGATTGTTGTCAACCTGAGTACCCAGGTCTCTCACCACAGGTTGTGTGCTTAGGGGGTTGCCGTTGATTTGTTAATCAGTAGGGGCTGTGTTTTTGTCGAATGGCATGATAATACATTTTTTTGCATTTAACTTAAGGCCATGACTTTGGCACCAGTTATCTGTAGCTGTGAGACCCTCTTGCTGTATGTACCATAATTTGGGGAGTCAACGACAGCAACCAACTTATACTCATCTGCAGTCTTGGTCAGCCACATGCCCCTTGTCTTTGCCTGGACCTCTGAGAAGTTCATGTCAAACTGCAGGGGTCCCAGGACACATCCCTGGGAAACACCACTAGTAACAGGTCTGCTGTTGGTGGTGGTGGCACCTATTTTGACCTTATGAGCCCTATCGGTGAGCCAGTTGGCCGCCCACCTGATGAGATAAGGATTTACGCCAAGTTGTGTTAGCTTTTCGATGATGCCCGAGTGGGGGATTGTATCAAAGACCTTGGTCAAGTCAAGGTGTACTGACTTTCCCTCATCCAGGGCCTTGGTGACAGTTTCAAAGAAGACAACCAGGTTCACTAGGCAAGATCTGCCCCTGACAAATCAGAACTAGGTGGGGTTAAGTGCTTGGAGATTGCATATGTCCTTGTTTATGAGATTCATAATAATATGCTCCATGGCTTTACAGATCAGACTTGTCAAGCAAATGGGGCAACAGTTTCCCTGGTCACCACCTTTGTGCAAGGTGATGACAATGGCAGTTTTCCATCCTGCTGGAATGAAGCCTGTAATTATGCTGTGATTGAACAGGGTTTTCAATAGCAAAGCTATTTTTTGCTGGAGATGGTGCAGAATACAGCCTGAGATGCTATCAGGTCCCATGGAAGCTGTGTTCTTTGCCTTGAATAGGGCCTTTAATGTTTGATCTTCAGAGATGTGAGGTGTGGGACAAGTATTGGGAAGTGACTTCAATGGTTGTATGATGTGCCAGGTACCCCAAATCATTTATTACAGAGAGCAATCAATTTATAGCCAGTTCAGAGCAACTAACAAGGAAGCAAAAGCAGAACAGGTTTTCTTTCATTTACTGAATGCAGAAACCAGGAAGCTAGGCAGGCTAAGTAACTGGCATATACAGTGTAATCTATTGGTCAATAAAAAGGACAATGGCCAACTTAGTAACTAGTCCTTAGATTGTAAGGACTAGTTCTTTAAGTGAAATGTCACAGCTACTTTCCTGCACAGTGCAGACATGTATTTGACTAGATCAAGTAAGCAAAGTTAGTAGGCTCTTCATGTTAAATTTGCTTACACTGCACAATGACAATATTCTCAATGAAAACTTTCAATATTTGGATCTTGTGGCAGAGCACCTGCAGTATCAGGGGTCAGAAAGTTAAAAGATCACATGCAAAGGTGTGCCAGCAAGCTTCAGTTTTGCACAAAAGTGTTCAAAAGCATTCCCATGCATGTGAATACATGTCTGTGAAAAGCAAAACCTAGTAGTGGGTGCAACTGGAAAAAGGCATTAGACTGGGGTCTGGATACAAAAAGTACTGTGGTTGCGGTCCATCTCAGCTCATGCTTGGTCAGAACCCAAATCTCCAGTCTGTTCTGACTGATAAATTGCTTGATGTTGAAAGACAAGAATAAGCATGGCAGAGGGAAATATATTACAGCATTACATACATCAAGGAGAACATTTCCTGAGACTGAATGTTCAGCAGAAACACAACCATACAACAAAGGAAAGGTTTGAAATGGGAGACAAAGTGTACTACAAATGTAGTGAGTGTGCAGATTGGAAAGGAGCTGAAGTTGTCATTAGCCAAGATGGAGTTGTGATATTTGTGTGCCAAGGTGGTATTTCTGCAAGGGTGCATCATTCCAGGCCAGGTAAAGTCAAGACTGAAACACAGGACCAATACGTCAATAAAGAATGACAAAGATGAGGTGAGAAATATAATAAAAATGATGCCAAGAAACTCAGAAAAGGGAAATGAAAAGGAGACTGAGAATTCCAGAGCGAGTAAACAAGAACTGGTACCGAGAGAGTGAAGCAGCCACCTGAGCTGAAATGAGGTAGTAGCTTAAGGCCACCTGTGCTGCAATGAGATAGTAGCCAAGGCTACCTGTGCTGCAGTGAGGTAGTAGCCAAGGTCACCTGTGCTGCAATGAGGTAGTAGCTAAGGTTAATCACTCAGACCATAAGATTTGCAGAGACACAAAGACAAGACCAACATTAACAGATAAAATGTTTGGGGAGGTTGGTAAAGCAACAGAAAGGCACAACAATTAGTACGACTTCAAATATTTATACCCAGCTAATACTGCAGGCATTGAAGTGTTTGTTGGTTGACATGTGGAACAAGATGTAGTACTGGCTGATAACATATTGTTTAAAGAGTCAAAATGGGAGCGCATACAGAGCTGGAAAGAAAGAGATTTCTCTGAAAATGTTTATAATGTTGGTGAAATATGCATCATTCCTATGTTGGTGGGGACCCTCAAAGAAACTCTTAAAGAGATTAACATGCAAAGCATGTCATCTTGTGGCTATATGATTTGAAGAGCTTTGTAGAAAACTTTCAAATGATTTCCCATGTGTACCAGAATCTTTCTCTCTTATTGGCTACAACTTTTCACTGCTATCGACAAATTAATTCCATGGACAATAAGTCTGCATTTTTACAAAGTTTGAAACTCTCTTGCAACATCTGAGCATACACTCTCCTGAAGTGAGAAGCACTGCCTAATTGCAGAAAACTGAGAAGTTTGTTTACGGTCTTCCAGATATACTACACACTACTGGTATTAGATAGACAAAGATGTCCTTGTCAAGTCAGGAAAGGGACTCTCACAGGTTGACTTTGTTATGTTCTACTGGCTATAACAGAGTAATAACATCTCTGTAGTGGCTACCTGCCACATTGATTATTTGCATAGAGTCTCTTGCAAAATTTTGCCAGTTCAGTTCTTTCTTACCCTTCAGGTTGGACATGAGGAGCACGACCACTGTGGGAATGGCCTTTATTATTACTGACAGAGCGGTGTTGACATACCATCCTGTGGTTAGCTACAAATAGCAGATGGCAACCTGCCTTATTAATGAGTACTTCCAACCCTGGGCTTCTAAAAGCACTAAAAGAAGAGGAAGTGCAGAGTGACTACTGAATCTATATGCAAAATGTTAACCTATATTCCCCCGTTTACAGAGTCAGGGGAGAATATTAAAACTACAGTTACCTCTTAATTTGTAACTTTTACATCAGCATCACTTTTTTGGGAGCCTTACTGCAGCATCAACAACTTTGTATCCACTTTATGACAGTTTTTTTTGCCTTTACAGCCACAACTGTGTGCTTTTGCAGCAAATTAGTCTGTAAATTCTGCCTTTCTTAGTAGTGTTGCCCAGTGGAGGCTGGTGACTTCAAATTAAAGGGGAGTTGCAGGAAACAGCTGAAAGGGGGGGTCAATGGGAAGGGGTGTGGTCAACTAGAAAGGGGTGGAGCTATATTCACAACCACAACAACTGGAACTTTAATTAAATATGCTGCCCTGGGTGCCAAACAGTCATTACGAGAGTCCAATCAAGACAAAATTGAAGTGTAGAATATTTCAATGCATTGGCTACATGACAGCTTACTTAATATCTAGATGGAAACAAAAAGGTTGTAAGGCAAGAAAAAATAAATTACTTTTTAAATACATTACTGGAATGCCAGTCAAAATCAAGTACAAAAAAATAAGCACCACTCAACTCAAGCCACTTCTCCTTGCACTGCAGTTCTAATTATAATTTATATTCAGCTTTATAAAAGTACCAAGTAACATTCTGAAAGTAGCAATCTCTGTGATACCCCCACTTGTAAAAATGTTTCTTATCCAAAAAAGACCTGCTGCTTGACAACAACTATCTACTTGTTTCATGGGGAAGACATGATCAAAGTAAAAAATGAACAGCAAACAAGAAGCAAGTTCAAGATAAATTGCTTAAAGGATTACTGCACAGGTTATGGACCACACATGATAGATTGGCATTCTGTTTAGTTTATGGGTAAAGCCTGCAAAGATGACTGCAAGTCTTCAACAAATGTAATGAGCTTCTGAAAATACTGCAGTCCTGTCCTTTATTACAAATAGTGTCATATGCATTTCAATACCTAAGGCTTATACGTTATTTAGTTATGTAAATATTCTTTGTATGGCAACAACAAAAAGGCTTTCAGTGTTGGTAATTGTTTAACAGTATACTTATTAAAGCTTACTTGCATCTTACAATCTCCGACAAGCTTACCTGATGGTCATTAAAGCATTGATACTTAAAAACAGAGCAACAGAGCAACAGCATGCATTTTCTGAATAATAAGAAGCATAAATCAACAGTATAAAATACGACAGAAAACCAGAGCATTCTGCAAAATCAAGGACAGATGATAAGCCATAGTTGTACTTGTGTCTGCCTTGGATGACAGAATACTCTGCAGGAAATCTGGACAAGGCCATATATACTGGGGGGACATACAAACAGTAATAAAAATTGCTCTTGTATAAACTTAGTTGATAAAATAACAGGTCTTGCTTTAGCATGCATTTTTCTGAAGGTTATGATGTCTGAAACTCAATGTCTGTCATTATTTAGTGACTTCATTCCTAAATGATTTGCCAGAAAACCACAAATTTTATGAGGAACAAACCAAAAATAAGAATCAAAAATCTATTCATTCTGCAAAAATCTGGACAGTGGAGAGGTATAGTTCAGCGGGGGCTGCCTTTAAGTTTGCTGCACCTTTTTCCCCTCACAAAATCATGGTCGAATGGAGCCTCCCCCCTGCAGCCATTCCAATGTCCCATTCCTTGGTTATTTTGCCCCATTTACCATAAACACTGTAATGTGCATACTGATTTATGTCTGCGATGATTTGGATTTCATTTGAAAGTTTTATTTTGCATTTTACAGCACAAACACTAATAAATATCTGCTAAACAAAGCAATGCAGTCTCACAATGAAAATAGACTTAGCATTAAAACTTCTCTGCCCTTGAAACTCACATTCATTGAAACAGCATTGAAACCCACATTAAAAAAATACATTTTGCCAGTGGCAGATAAAGATTAACTTTTGGCTGTTTTGAAATCATAGGCCCCTTGCATGCAAAACATATGTGTGCTCTTTGATACACCTTCCTGATTGTATTAAATTATATTCCTTGTACAATACAGTACAGTTGTTAGAGGGTGTTTCAAATTTATTGATTTGAACATCTTTCCAGTAAACAATGAAGCAAAATACATGCACCAATAATGACAAACTGCCCAATTCAGAACATTTCCATCATAAAAGTCTACTCAAACTTCTACAGTCCACCAGTATCAGTAAATATACACAATCTATGAAGAAGTAAAAGTCGCCTTCTTCTAAATAACTCCACATTAAAGAGATCTGTAACTAATGAAGAGGTTGCTGCTAGCAAACAACTTTATATTTCATTGTTTCATCTAAAAATAAAGTGCCTGTTGCCCTTGAGGAATAAATTGCCTATGTTACATTAAAAAATGATAAGCTAGTAATATTGCAATAGGGAATGGATGGAAAACTGATAACAGGTTCATAGTTACTAGGTATCTTTGCCAAAAATGACTGCAGCATCCACCTCCTTTACAACACAGTACAGTATCAGCAATGCATCTGCCTACTGTGGGAGAACTCACAGCCTTCTACATCAAAAGCAAGTACACTACCTGTGGTGCTATTAACAATGCAAGCAGAGTTAGCATAAGCAGCACTAGACTTTTGTTCCTCTGCAGCTCTCAGCTCCTTGTAAAATCTACTTGACACTCAGCAGTATCTCTGAACTTTGCAGCACAAGAAATCTGGAAAAAGCCAACATTTTTTTGGAGGGGGGGACAAAAGCCCAAAAACCAGGGACACATTTTAAACGTTGCTTGTATAATGTTGGACAGTTGCTAGAATAAAACACTGTGTTACCACCATGCATTTTACTGCCAAGTCTTGAACCCAGGACCCTGTAGAAAACAGTCAGAGCAACATACCACTATGCCAAATCAGCTGTTTTGTGAAAGAGAGGCAGACTGAAACTTAAATGGCTACCATTTAGTGAATTCAGTTCTCACCATAGCTGTCAACCTCTTAGCACAAAACACCTGAACAAAGCCAATAATGGGGGATACAGCCTTCAAACATATTCACTTAATTCAGTTCTCACCATAGCTCTCACCTCTTAGCAAAAAACCTGGACGAAGCCAATAATGGGGGAATACAGTCCCAAAAATAGGGACACCTTTCAAATATCCATCTTATAAGCTTAGTAAATTGCTAGAATAAAAGGTTTTGTGTTACCATGTACTTTCTGAAGAATATGAAGTCTGAAATTCAAATGTCTGTCATTTTTATTTATTTAACATTTGTTAACCAGGAAAGTCTGACTTGGAACAAAAGACAATTTTCAGCAGAAGCCCAGGGAGAAAGACTCCAGACACACATCTTTTAAGATGGGAGGACACCCAAGCACATCCACACAAACAGAGGGAGGATATGCAGACTGCACACAGAAGGCACCCCAGCCAAGAATCAAATCAGAGAACCTGTAGCTGTCAGGCAACAATGCTACCACTGCACCACTGCACTGCTAACTGTATAAAGAAACAAAAATACAGAAACCACAAATTTTATGAGGAACAGAACAGAACAAATCTGCAGCAAAAAATCTGCAATTTTTTTACAAATGGTGGTGAGTAGGGAATTCAGGCTCTTGCCACCTGCACCCAAGATACAGGGTTCAAGCCTGAGGTATTTTCTAGCCACCAGTATATAGCAACTAGGGCATTTTACACACACACACCTGAATTTAGTGTTCTCAGCTGCAGCTATACCAGTATCTTCAGTCCCACGCAATCTAACTGTCCTCCCAGCTGGTTTCCCATTCTGTGAGTGCCAGGAACTAACTCCAAGCATGCATGTGCAGAGTTCTGGGACTCACAATTGTTTTATTTTGTGTTTTTTTTCTTCTTCTTTCCATAGCTGGGGGGGGGGGGCTGCAGTCCTGCAGTCCTACAGCACGAGCCACCCCTGTCTAACACCAAAACCTAGTCCATCTAGCCCAGTCCCTGCTTGTTTCTACAGTACATTCCTTTCATAATGGATGGAGAGTTCCTCACCATGAGCAATTGCCTCATGTATACTGACAGCCAGTTACTGCCAAAACATACTAATACAACATGTGAGAGTTGTATCTATAATATGAATTTGGAATCAATTCTCCCACATAACAACCCAGATATCAAACTTGTCAGCAGACACAATTTACCTCCTGCACATAAGCTCACAACACATAAACCCACATACATGGAGGTACTCTCTAGCAAACTAACTAAAGATCGGGACCTCCCAAGTGCAAACCTACTGCCCACAGTGTGGAACCAACAGAATCCACTGCACATAATAATACACACGCTAGTGTCTCAGCCAATAAGCCCCTCAGGCAAAACACCTGAAAACAAAATGCTTTGCTCATAAGTGACACCATAGTGAGACAAACAGATGTCCCCCTTGTCAGGCTGGATAAGGAGACAGTCATAGTCAGCTGCCTGTCAACTGCCAGGGACCATCACATCACACATGGAGTCAAGTCTCTCAACAGCAAGTACTGTTATGACTCTGTCATAGTCCATGTTGTAGTGAATGACTGGAGATGTACCTCACAGTACTATATGAAGGTGTATGCATCTCCTATAGTGGACTTTTTAGGCAATGTCAGAATAACTAAAGTCCCAACACACAAGAATCCACCACAGACAAACTGAAGGTTATGCTGCTTAATGCAAGGAGTGTAAATCAGAAACTGCACTCACTGGAAGAACTTGTTATCTTGGAAGATGCCCATGTCTGTGCAGTTACACAGACATGTTTCAAGACTGTAGAGAGCACCCTGCCCATACAGGGGTACAAAACTTATCACACATTCACACATCAAAATGAGCATGAAAGAACCAATGGCAGAGGTGCATACATCTTCATTAAAGACAAATACACTGCAAGACTAGTCAAAGAATATGTCACTGTAGCCCTACTCTAAGTCCAATTAACTATGTCAAACCCTCTTCCATATCATTGATAACTACATGTTTCCCACATGAACTACTAGGACCACACTGCCTACTTGGACCTAACTGAATCCCTCACTAGACAGCCAAACACTTAAGTCATGTGTGATTTCAACTATTCTTTCATTGATTTGGAGTCATATATGTGACAAACACAATTGCCCTAAGGTTCCTTGACTTTGTTACTACACATACTGTGTAACAAATAATCTGCACCCCCCACAAGGGGCTTGAATGTCCTAGACTTTGCACTGACAAACATAATGGTTCTCTGCACTAACTCCTGTTTGTTAGCCCCCTCAGACAGTTCAGATCACAATTCAGTCTCATTCACATTCACAATCATACCCAACACATTGTTAACAGCAGAAAGCATGAAACATTTATACAAAGCAAACTGCAGGCTCCTAACTGATGCCATAAAGAGTTGCAAACCCACTGCTACCACTGTCAACAATGACTGCTATACAGAGGTGTACACAAATGGTCT
The DNA here is from genome assembly GCF_019279795.1 of Protopterus annectens. Taxonomy (NCBI): domain Eukaryota; kingdom Metazoa; phylum Chordata; order Ceratodontiformes; family Protopteridae; genus Protopterus; species Protopterus annectens. The sequence goes on along the minus strand of NC_056741.1, from coordinate 569,522,694 downwards.
GTACAAATAGCTACACCAATGTATAAAGTCGGCTGAACGTGAATGTATCAAAACAAGTTCCTCACAGAAAACAAGCCACCCTGATGGGCATCCACCATGCATAGGTTATGCAACAAGTGGAAAAATGATGTTTAAGAACAAGAGGGAACTGACTCAGCAGAGGAAGGATACCCTCTGCAGCTTGAACAAGAACATTAGCTGTCTTGAAAAGTCCTTTAAAGCCACGTACAGACCTAAAGCAGAATCTCTAGCTAGCACTAATCAGGAATCATTCTTTAGCTACATCAGAAATCTAAAAGTGAAGGCCCTGCTTTGTGCCCAGATAGTACTGGATGGTAGCACTCATACTGACCCTGAGGAAATCACCAACCTGCTACCAGACAGTTTGGAGCAAACCTCACCCACCCCTGTCTCCACCAGACATACCCTAAAGCATATTTGTCACCAGTCTTCTATCTAGCAACTTCTTATGAACTTCAGGTGACATCTGGCCTGGTGGGATGGTTTTATATGCAATAATCTGATACAGCTGATCACATCATCATTGTCTGTTGATCATATGGTGATATCAGTGTCTCACATGCTGGTGTAAAAGGATCTCTGTAATGTCAAGTCACATCTGTCACAAACACACACACACACACACACACACACACACACACACACACACACACACACACACACAAAGGTTGTCACCAACTGGCCCTGTCCATGAGAGAGCACACAACATTATATATTACACTTTGTAGTGTGCTTGATTTATGTGTGCAAAAAATAGACCCCCAGGGTAGTATTGTTTGGTGGGGTGAACAACACACATATGTATTGCGAATATATGACATATACTGAGAATGTGCCAGGAAAAACTGCTGATATGTACAGAAGATTAACTAAATTTGGACTGTCACCTCCAGAGAGAGAATTGACAATAGCATAATCATATTTTATAGCCAACTGGACTAAATCAAGTGTGCAAGTAGACATGTTTGCAATATGGAGAGCTATGTATTTGACTATTTTTTTTGGGACAGGTGTATTTTTTTTGTTGCAGTGAGGGAGAGAGGAATGCTGGGGAAGGGACACAGTTATTTCTGAGGCAGGTAATTTGACATGATGAGGAAGCAATTGCTGACAGAAAGGACATACAAGACAAGACACAGGGATGGTGAAGAATATAAGAGGTGAGTGAACATATGGGTAAGGTTGTGGACATTGCAAACCTATGGGCGTCAAGCTGGGTGGCAGTCAGAATCTGGTCCTCACCCAGTGGACTGTCATCACTATCACCTCATTGCACTGATGGCTGCAGTGTCTGATGTGTGTGTCTCCTTCTGTTATTCAGTACAATGATGGAGAGCAGTGTCTCCATCTGGCATAGGCATATGCCCACAGTGTGGCAGACAATCCCATGCACCATCCCTGGCTGTTCTTCTCAGGTGATGAAAGCACCCTCTCTGCAACTACTGCCAGAGGGAACCACAGGCCTGTCCTCTAGGGCAGAATTACCTGAAGGGCAAGGTAGTACAGGGGCAACAAAAGGGGTGCTATGAGGTTGTGTCTCAGACATGCTGGGCCTTGGCACCATAGCCAGTGAAGTGGGGGCAGGTGGATCCCATGGGCCAGGCCTACCCCACTGTGCCGTAGTGGAAGAAAAAAAAAAAAAAAAAAGAGAAAATAAGGGTAGGTGCGAGAGATTGCACAAGGTCTTCTTCATTCTTTCTTTGTTTCATATTTTTAGACTGTAACTCATTTAATAGTGTTTAGAGGATTGCTAAATTTAAAATATTGTTTTTCTGTACATTTTACCATTATCATTTATATGGGGAATGTGGAAATTTTCTGTTTAAAACTTCTACTAGCCTTGTGTATGAGTATTTGAACAACACATGCATAAGAGTTGTTTAAAGATCAAACCTTTTCTGGTAATTCAAGTTGATTAAATGCAATGATATGGCTTACTAAACAAGTCTGATATCATTTTAATCTGAGACTGATGAGAGGGGTGCAGTTGTATCTTGAGTAAACATGATCATTATACTGTAACAGTTAGAGAGTTGAATAATGCTAAGTTTTATTAACCTTTCCATTTGGGCCTCTCTTTGGATTTTCAAAAAAAATTAAATCCTTTTTTCTTTCTGTGATGGTTAATGAATGTCTATTTCCTTTGAGTTGATAGATGAAATGTTTGTGGATCAGTCAAACTTTCAATATTTTTACTTGTTGCCTAAAATTCATAAGCTTCAATATCCAGTTCCTGGATGACTCATTAGATGGTATTCATAGTCTTTAAATGAATGTATGAAGTTAATCCACGCTGTTCACATGTTTGTGCAAGAAAAGCACAATTCATAGAGGTCATTGGTGCAAACTTGTGATGGTTGCAAATAAACTTAAGCAAATGAACACATAATTAGATGCAAATGAGAAATTATGTAAATCCTAAAATGCTAATAAGTCCTTCTCCTGCCTGACTGAGATTCATAGTCATAGGATGATACATAGGTTCACAGGGTGATACTAGGCTGTTGGCCCGGAGACCCTTATAAGCCTAGCCAAGAATTTTGCCAATGTTCCCTCAAAGTCAGCACCTGTTTCCCCTGTCCAGCAGGGACACAGGTGGTATCCCAGGAGTATATTTTCTGTTTCCCATCCAGTTGTCCTGGTTCCTCTTAAAAAGGGGTAGAGAGGTACTCTGCTTGACATGGAAAGGATGTCTATTCCATAGATGGGGGAGTGTTTGGGACACAAATCTATCCCACCAACAAGTTCTATTTTGAAGTGTTGCCATCCCAATCTCAGATTCATTATAAAAGGCAGAATTAAGCCTTTTATATCTAGTTTGCAATCAGTGAACATGCTTTCATTTGCTGGTATAATTGCTATTTCCAAGTATGAGCTACTTTTCTTGGCCAAGCCAAAAATGCTTTCACCCAGCAGCACTCACTCACCAAGAAGGGTGAGATATAGGCAGAAAATAACTCATCATAATTTTGATAATCAGGAGATACTTGACAGACTTAGAGTAGACAGGGATATTGTAAGGGTTTTAACAAACATATATGGTCCCCATGTGGGTACTGGGAGGATGCATGTCCTCTCTATCCCTGTGGATACTAAGGTATGTATAGTCCTCACTATACTTCCCATGGGGACCTTCCACAGACAGACTTGGGACATGTTGGGTATCTCACAGGCTTCTGTCTCAAGAATTCTGCAGCACTTCCTGGATATGCTCTTAGCATGAGTTGATCAGCAAATCCATTTCTCGGTGTTACCTCAGAATCGAGCCCAGACTATGTATGCCTTTTATAAGGTGGTGCATTTCCCTGTGGTGCTAAGTGCAATAGATTGCACCCATGTTGCAATAGGAAGGGCTACCATTCCATCAGCTGCCAGGTAGTGTATGATGCATGGGAGTGCATCACCAATGTATATGCCCAGCATCCAGGCAGTGTATACAGTTCCTATATCTGGTACATTAGCTCAGTCTAATGCCTCTTCCTGCATGGTACAATGCCCAATGGTCATCTTGTTGGTAAGTGGATTTTTTATCATTTAAGTAGTTCTTAATGGTAAAATGTATTGTTTTCTCTTCCCCTTTCTCTCTTTTTTTCAGGTGATGCCGGATATCCACTGGAGCCATGGATCATGGCACCAATGAGAAATCCAAGTTTAGCTCCAGAAGATCATTTTAATAAAGCCTGTCACAGACATGTATTGCCACTGAGAGAGTGTCTGGCATGTTGAAAAGCAGATTTAGATGTCTGGATGAGTCTGGATGTGCCTTTCAGCATGACCCAGCTACTGCATGCAGGATATTTACTGATTGTTTATTTATTTATTTATTTTATCTATTTGACATTTGTTTACCGGGGTGATCTGACTGGGTCTACAAAACCTGTTTTCAGCAGAGGCCTGGGGAGTAAAGCTCCATATACAGTACAATACAAATACAGTATAATCCAATACAATAAAGATTACATTACAAATACTATACAAAAATAAGCTGAAAGAACAAACTGCTACAAGATGTTGTAATATATTTTGACACATTTAGACAATTCCATACAGTTAAAACATTACAGATGATAATAGTCACTCTCATCATACATGAATGTAGACAGTGTCCAAAAAAAAAGTGCGTAGGTAGTGCAATGTGTGACATTGACTGTTATAGTACATGAAAAATAGAATGTCAGTTTCAGTTAGAAAAATAGCAGCCACTAAGTTAGTGATGAAGGCATATGGCAGGAGAGAGAGTTAAGAAGAATAGAAGCAATAAAGCCTGAGCAGTAGCTTAAGGATATGGTATAGAAGCAGAGGAGGAGTTAGAAGAGCTTTAGGATCTTGCAGTCTGTGAGGGATTCAAATGTGAGAGAAGAGGAAGATCTGAGCATCAGGTAGGCTTTATGCAGGAGCAGAGCCATGTATTTTTGAGACGGTTTTTTAAAGAGGCTTTGAAATGGGCTAGGCCAGGCATAGACCTGGTAGCTAGAGGTAGTGAATTCCAATGTATAGAGACAGAGTATGAATACAGAGAGTAACCAGGTTTTCTTGTGGGTTTTGAGATAGCTAAGAAATATTTGTCTTCTGATCATAGGGATCGATTTGGTGTGTAAGGTATGACTAGAGTGGCTAGTGCAGGGCAGGCAGTAGGCTTGAAAATAAGGTTGTGTAAGGTGGATAGCTGAATAAAGGCAAGTTGGTTGGGTAGTTCAAGCCAGTTTAATTCTAGGAGTGGTTTACAGTGGTGTGTATGATATTTACAGTTTGTGGCAAAGTTTGTAACTTTGTTGTAGCACTGCTTCAACTTGCTTAGAGTAGAAATTCATAAGTTAGTTAAGATAGGGGCACCATAAAGAAGGGAGGGAAGTAAAAATGTTTTTGCAAGAGTAGTTTTGGTTGCTGCAGTAAAAAATGTGTGTTGCTATATAAGATTCCCAGTTTTTGATGAGTTTTCTTTATATTTTGCTGTAGATGGGGGTCTCATGAAAGTTCTCTGTCGATGAAACACCTACACGTTTGGTTTCCTGCACTATTTCTATGGCAGTGTTGTCAGATGCAAGGATATTGAAATGATCAGTGACAGGGGAGGTGTTTTTTGGGATGAAAGAGTACTAGTTTTGTCTTCTTTGGATTAAGAAAGAGTTGGGCATTTCATAGCCAGGATTTGGCTGCTGTAAAGGACTGTTGAGTTTTAGAAAGTAGTTCTGGTAGTGATTGAGCAGTGCAGATTATGGTGGAATCATCAGCGTATTGAATGAGGGTTCCAGGGTGAGAGGCAGTATGAAGGTTGTTTGTGAAAATGAAGAGTAAGGGGTCCTAGGATGAAGCCTTGGGGGACTCCAGTAGGGTTGTGGAGAAAGGGTGAGAGTTTGTTGGACCATTTCACTGCTTGTTTATGACTCTTGAGGTAGCTCTGAAACCATTTTACTGTGTTATGTGAGAAGGCTAAGTTAGACAGTGTGTTCAAAAGTAAGGGGTGTGACACTGTGTCAAAGGCCTTGGAGAGATCACGGAATACTGAGGTTGTATAGCATCCTGCATCTCTGGCCTTGTTCACAGTGTCTGTAAAAGATAATAGGGCTGTAGCTGTGCTGTGGCTAGGTTTGAAGGTAATTGTGGTTTTGGTTAAAAGATTGTTTTGCAATAGATAATGCATTGCCTGCTGATGGATACCTCTCTTGAGAATTTTGGATATGGGTGACAAGATGGATATTGGATGGAAACTGGATGGATCAAAAGAGTTGTCTCCTTTGTGGATGGGGGTGATGTGAGATTGTTTCCATATGGTAGGTACTTCTGATTCAGATAAAGACCTATTTATAAGGATACTGATTGGGTAGGCGACTGAGTTAGCAGCCAGTTTGAGGTAATATGGGGGGTAGATTGTCAGCTGAAGTAGAGCAAGGTTTTGTTTTTTGTAGCAGTTTCTTAACGGTGTCAGTGGGAATGGGCTGAAATGAGAATGGGGTTTGTATGACATTTTGTTGAGTATGGGGGTTAGTAATGATAGGGTTAGAAGCAGCTGATGGCCTGGGGTCTTTCTCTGATTAGGTTGAAGGGGAGGCCAGCATTGGGGGTGTTAGTTAGTAGGTCATGAAATTGATTTTAAGAAGTGCTTGCTAACGTTTTTGGCTATTTGTGATGGAGGGGTATCAGGTGATAGGGTGGGCTCTCCATTTCTTCCAGGGTTAAGTAGAGAAGATATGGAATGCCAAAATGTACTGGGATTGGTTTTATGTTGGAGTTGAAGCTGGGAATATTATGACTTCTTATCTATGTTGATTAGTTTTGTCACTTTGTTATGTAGTGTTTTGAAATTGACATGATTTTGTTCATTTTTGTTTTGTTTCCAGGTTGACCAGGCTAGGTCTCTTTGCTTCATCAGGTGTTTACATTCCTTAGAGAGTCATGGTACTGAGTTCGTTTTGATTATTTTCATATGAATGAGAGCTACTGAATTAAGTATGTGAAGGAAGGTGTTATTAAAGTATAGTACAGCATCATTAAGTGGTAATTGTTTAAGGGGTGTCCAGTCTTTTTCCTGTAGGAGATTGTTGAATTTATGCTGACAAAAATTAATTGAGTTCCTAACTGATTTTATAGTGTGTACTCTTAGTTGTTGGGAGTTTGTTCTAAGGGAGTAAGCTGGCAGATGATTGCTCAGGGGCTAGGCAGTGTACCAGAAAAGAGGTAATTAGCAGGGTGGGATACAGGAATCCAGTCTAAGGTGAATTGGCAGGTAAGATCATTGCTGCATCTTATTAGAGCATTGATAAGCTGAGAAAAAACATACAAATTTATACTATTTGTGGGGGAGTCAGAAGCTATGGTTTGCCAATCTATATTTACTTCTCCTTAGATTATTGTTTCAAGGTTTATTGTTTGGGATGTCCAGGATAAAATATTTTCCAACACTGTTATATTGTTACCTGGTGGGATATATATTGCTATTATGCAAATTATTTTTGATATATTGAGATTCAGAAAGGAGATTAGTACCTCAGCAATGGAAAAGATGGGTATATTACTGGTGTAGGGTGTGATGTTGAGTGTAGAAGGATATAGCAGTGCTATCCCTCCCCTCCTTTTTTAGATCTATCTCTTCTGGTTATTGGAAAGTTTGGCGGTATTATTTCTGAGTCTTTTACATTGGGATGTAGCCATGTTTCAGTAAGGGCTTGTATGTCAGGTGTATTTTGATCAATCCAGGCATGCAGTGGGGCTATTTTATTGCATATACTTCTAAGGTTAAGTGTAAGTATGTTTAAATCTTCGGTGTTACTCTTGTGGTGAGGATTAGAGGGTGGGCCAGGGGTAGGATGTACGTCTTCACATTTGAGTAGATAGGTAATGAGGAATGCATACCATGGGAAGTGTTTTTTTTTATTCTTAGGTGAGGGTACTGGTGTCAATTGTGGTTTCATAGGAGGTGAGGAGGCCAGTTTGTGGTTTGAATAGAATGGAAGGGTATAGGGGAAAAGCTGGGAGGAGATACATGAGAAGCTGTGTTGTTTATTGGGGAGAGGGTTAGAGGAGGTTGTTGATGTGTATTGGGTGTGTGGGGGTGTGCACAGATACAACTGTAGTGAGGTTGGGAATTAAGAGTAAAGAGGCTGGGCAAGTTAGGAGGAGCATGTCAACTGTGACGGTGAGATTAAACATAGTAAAAGTGGTGTTTGTGTGTTTGAATGTAGTGCAGGTGTAAATAAAGACTGTTATCATGTGATATGTGTGCAGCTGAAGGTAAGGTTGGAAATGTTTAGACTTCACAGTGGGCGTTGATAATGTGGTTAGGTGTTTTACCTTGCAGTTTATGATAAGGATGGGTGGGGGAGATATGATTGGTCAGTAGTAAAATTATGGTGCAATGCTAGTTTGTGTCTATAGTAGAAGAGAAGATGGCAAGCCTGGAGTTAATTTAAAATAGTTTGAGGTGGTGATTGTATTGTGATGGTAAAGTAGAGTAAGATGCAAAAAGTATAGTAGAGGGCATATGAATTCAAGGTGATGGATGTAAGGGAGAGCAGATAAGTTTGGCTAAATAAAAGAAAGTAAGGTGTGCATGGAATGTCAGTGTCGACAAGGTAGAGTTGTATACAATTGGATCATAAGAATGAGGGGGAGTGGTTTGCTTAGGATAAGAGTAGAGGTGCTGGGGAGGGGGAGATATGGGGAAGGCCAAGGGAGCAGAGCAAACGGAGCAGGAAGAAACCCCCCCAGATGGTTTACCACCATAAACAATCAGTGAAGTAGGGTGTTCGTGGATACAAAAGACAAGGTGTCTGAACTATAAATACTTGTCTCGAGTCACAGCATCTAATTTTATAGTTATGGGGTTTTCAATGTCTTTCCAGGGATATATTACACTGATAAGAGTGAAATATGCTGAAGTGTTAATGTAGCTTCACCTTCAGCAGTAAAAGGCCTGCGAGTGTGGGTAAGTGGGGTGGGGATAGGCATATCCTTCCAGCAGAATTCAGCACTACAAAACAATGCACATTAGACTTAACAAATTAAGTTATTTGCAGATTGCCTTACATAGATTTAACTTTATGTGTTCCTTGTGAACTTTTGCCAACTGCAGGTGAAATCCAGCTGTGCAAGTTCTTTAGGTAGTGGGATATGATGTGTGACTACTGCTGCTACTGCTGCAGAAGGTACATGGGCTTGTTTTAATAGATTTAACTTGGTTATTTGTTCCTTGTGAACTTTTGACAACTGCAGGTGAAATCCAGCTGTGCAAGTTATTTAGGTAGTGTGATATAAGTCTGACTACTGCCGTGCTGCTGCAGAAGGTACACGTGCTTGTTTCACTTTGTGTAGAGTGAAACAGCTGGATGGAGCGAACACTTGGGACATGGGGTAGGGAAGTGACTGATACATTCTGCACAACATTATCATAAGCCATTGTTGTAGCAAAATGACCCACACTGTCATTGCAACTCCCATTTCTAATCCCACTATGATTAATGATGACCAGCCAGCAGCAGTATTAAGGGACCCCATGTGGCAGGCTCATGCTGCGCGTATGACTGTGATGGTAAAGAGGTGAGATCTAGTCCAGAACTATTGATCATGGCATTCAGGTTAGTGTTTACTTTCTTGTAAAACACACATAGAGTATAATTGATGCATGCAGTTCTATATGTGGGCTAGGCTGCATGGTGCATGGTCCACTGTCACTGTTCATCAGACATTCCATGTTTAACTGTTTAGCACAATAAATTCTGCTTAGGTGGTATGCTTGAGCATTCACATACTGAATCTCCTGAAGTGGTACATTCAATTTAATAAAAAGAGTTATTTCAGTATTTGAATTAAATTTAACATGCAGTTAATATGAGTTCATTATTTTGCACTTGAATGGAAAATGGATTACATGCTTTTTTGTATGGCGCAATGTTTCCAAAGTTTAAAATATTGCATATTCAAAATTACATACTGTTCTCTCCCTTATGGTACTGCACATCAGATTATTTCATGTTGTCATACACAACAAGTTGTATTTTTAGAAATAGTAATCATCAGTTATGCAGTGTTGAGGGTGAAATGGCAACAGTGTTAGTGCAAATGGCAGGATGCTCATGTAATCTGTTTTATTTTTTAAGGAATGCTTCTCTTAATAGTTTGTAATATTTGTTTTATGTTCTGGGTAATTGTCAGTTGTAATATTGCTGAATTAAAACTATTGATAATGGATAGGCCATTAATTGTCTAAATCAGTGCAGTCTGAATGGACATTTTCTTTCCACATATTTCCTTTAATTGTAAGCACTACCATTATTGAAATGAAATGCATGCAGGTGCAGTGTCTTAATACTTGGGTACATTCTGCACTCACATATTCTGTGTTTTTTTTTTTTTTCTTAATAACTCATTGCCTTTAAAGTTAAATATTGGCATCTGTGTGTAGAAGTCACATTGTAAGTACCTGAAATGTCTAGCCTGAATCACAGTAGGTCAAGGTCAAATGTGGCATGTACATCTCTTAAAGATAGGTAGGTGAAGGTGAAGGTGAATGTGATCTCGAGAAGGGGGCCATCATGTGAGCTAGATGGTGACTTGCTACAGTGTTGTGGCCTTTTGATGCAGGTGATCCTACAGACACTTATTTCACAGTGTTGTGGGACAGGGACCTCAAATGATAGGCTGTGCCATGGGTAGATGAATGCTGACATGGCCTGCATGAATTCTGTTGTGTTTATTCGCTCCTACTGTTTCCACTATCTTCTTGAGAAGCACTTGTAATGTTATATGATATGCCCCACATGACTGGACAGTACCCCACCCTCTTCCTCTTCCAGCACTGACTTCTGTTTGAACCTGGTGAGTACTCACTAGTTTATGGATGGCAGCGGACATGGATGTTCAGTATGTCACTGTACTGTAGATGAATATGAGCGTGCCATTATCCCTATTCTCTGCCACTTCCATGTAGCGCTGGAAATCCTCACATACTCTCTGGAGGACCCTGAGCATGTCTAGCTCTGTGTGGCAGTGAACTGAGCCTCAACAATATCATAGCACACTTGCTGCTAGGAATCACTGGTGTTACTGTGTGTTTGGAGATACTATTATAGAGGTGCATGGGTTTTTCTCTGTGCAATCTCTAGTGTAAAGTCAGCATGTACCTGACTTTGTGATCCACTATCATTTTCTGCAGAGTAACATTTTGTGAGGTGTGAGAGTCTGACTTTAAATCTGGCAAATATGTGCCACTTTCCTCAGGCTGTTTCATAAATATGACTGTCATCATCGTCATCATCATCATCATCATCAGCCATTCTGCTGTTGATACCTTTAAAATGTGTTGGTATACTGGAACTGTTTGTTTCTGCTGCTGACCCTCTAAATAAGTAATTGAATGCATCACTGCTAATATAGTGGAGTACATTACTGCATGGTGTACAATGATGTGTGGCGGACACTTACCATGCGCACTCTGTTCAATGTCATTATAAGCAGAAGTGTTTGTCATGTATTACATTTAATCTTTCCTTTTCAGCAGTCACTTCTCTATGTAAATATGTTATAGTACTCAAACCAATCTTCCTGAGCAGATATCGGGGGATGCTGCAGATGTGGGTAATAGCTAATGTCTACTCCAACTCTGATTATACCAGTGCCATCAATATCCGTTTCCATACTAAGGTGTTCCTCATCATGTGTTAATAAGTATTTGAGGCCACCAGTAGTGTTATGGGCAGTTGCTTTCTGCCTTGCCTTTGCTCTTGCATGGCCTACCATAACATTGGCCATCTTCTTACACTGTGTTAAAGTGCAGTTTCTTTCACCAGCAACATTTATATCCACAACCACTTGGTTCCAGGCCTTTCCTTTTCAACCTGTTTGGGTCCCTGTTTTCTAAAATATGGAACATATGCCTCCTTGCGTGGTTCTCTTCATGGCTAAAATTGATCTTTGTGTATCTGGATCATTGCTGCAACATTCATTTACCTAAAACAACATGCCAAAGTCAATATACTGATGTGTGGTCCACTCATCAGCCAAACAACACAGCAGAGAAGCATGCCTGCATTCTTCAAAGATCTGAATATAAAAATTTATTTTGTGACATAACATCCATGTTAATATATACATACTCCAAGTCAAAATCTAGCCAGTTAAAGTTGTGTTGTATTAACTTGTAAATGGTCATTAATAAATGCATAGTAGTACTGCAACCACTTAACAGCATACTGCCATATTATGCCATTACTGACAGACTTGTATCCTTCCACTCTCACTTTTCCTTAGCTATACTGCCATTTTTCATTCATGAACTGACAGAAATCCCACAGTAAAGTGGCTGATGACACAATACATCGGTTTAAATGCAATACATCAAATGCCAATCATGTCACATTTTGCATTTATATCCCATGTAGTATAATCTATTTGTGTTACAAAAAATATCTTTCACATTGCCATTATAGCTATTTCTCCATACATTTCTAGTGTTATTGTCATGAATTCACATTTATAAAGCACAGTCATGTCATCAGTATTAACTTTAATCATCTGCATCTGACTATCAGATCAATAAAAGACAATTCTCCTAGTAATAATTGTTATCTAACATCAGCATGAACTGCTTCTGAATAATTTCTAACCTTTTCACTTTTCTTTTTCTCACTTGATTGAGTTTGAGGCTTCCTAAACTATTTGCCACCTATCATGAATGATCACAAATTAATATGGCAGTCTTACATCTATTCACATAGATTCAAGCTCATTCACACATGTTGCAAACAATTTAGACTTTGTTTCCTTTATCTCTCTGAATCACTGTAATAGTGAGTATATAATTCAACAAATCCATGCAAGGGTAGCTGTGAGAGAGCAGCATACAACAACACTGAACCAAGCTGTGCTTGTGAATGCTCAAATAATCCTAATAAATCTTGAATGTCCCTGTGGTTAGGAATGTGAAAATTAGGTCAGATACAGTTTACTCTGTGCAATAATAATTTATAAGCCATGCTCATCCTTCATAATGTGACACCTTCTCCCAGATTTACTATTCTTCTGTGCAGGACTTGCTTAGTCATGCATGGAAGCGGCCGTTTAGGAGCAGGACAGCAGTGAGCCATGCATATTAATGAAGGCACACTGCCTGAGCTCCTAATCTTACATGGAGTGTGTAAAAGTGCATGGGGCGTGTCTGAGAGCAGAGCTCTCAGAATATACACTCCCCAGCAATGAAGAACAGCAGAAAGGTCAAAGAAATGAGCGATACCGCTCATAGGTGTCCGCATATCTCCAACAACATTCCCCCACGTGTACAACAGCAATAGTAAATACACATAAAATGAACAAACCCTTTTTTTTATTAAGAAAACGATTAAAGTTAACCATAGGTGCGCGGGTGTGCCCATCGCTTAGCTACGGTTAATGCAGCTTAAATGGCTGAAGAGGATAACAAGGAAGATATATTCAAATGAAGCAGTATAGCAACAGTGTAGTGGGCAGAGCATTTGCCTTATGAGCAGATGTTCCCGGTTCAAGTTCCACTGCAGCACATTCCCTGTTCCATGTGAAATCACTTTATGAACATTGTTTTGCTGTATAACCTACTAAATAACATATATTTGTGAACTGGAGTACTGCATTAAATGCACATGTGAGGTGTCAGTGTCATAATGTTGCAAAGTCCCAAGATAAGCACATGTGTCCCATACAGTAGATGTACACAGGAATCAAGGATACAAACGGAAGGTAAAATGTGTAATGAATGACAACTCCATACAGCTTCCAGATCTCCCACCTTCCCAAGAGCCATTAGATATTTATTACTGTCTAAATCAGTGCAATTGTAAGCGGGAGTAAGCACTAGTAAGCACGTGTAAGCACCAGTAGTAAGGATATTTAAGCACGCACTAGTAATGAAGTTAAAGCCCATTTACGCAGGGGTAAGCAATGCGCACACAGGTTAAGCAATTTAGAAGCTAACTCTCTGTAAGCATATTTAACCAGAGGTTATCATTGCTTATCCTGGTGCAAATGCATGCAAACCCACTTACAACATTCTCAAAAGTGCCTCAATTACTCTGTATCCAATGACCCTTGTTCTGTCCATCAACAAACTAAACAGCCTTGCAGGTTTTGAACACAGGACCCCATACACTATAGCTACAGTAGTTAACCACCAAGCCATCACAGCAGTACAGAAGGGTAAGGTATCCCCAATGTGGCAGGCTCATGCTGCGCGTATGGCTGTGATGGTAAAGAGGTGAGATCTAGTCCAGAACTATTGATCATGGCATTCAGGTTAGTGTTTACTTTCTTGTAAAACACACATAGAGTATAATTGATGCATGCAGTTCTATATGTGGGCTAGGCTGCATGGTGCATGGTCCACTCACTGTCACTGTTCATCAGACATTCCATGTTTAACTGTTTAGCACAATAAATTCTGCTTAGGTGGTATGCTCGAGCATTCACATACTGAATCTCCTGAAGTGGTACATTCAATTTAATAAAAAGAGTTATTTCAGTATTTGAATTAAATTTAACATGCAGTTAATATGAGTTCATTATTTTGCACTTGAATGGAAAATGTATTACATGCTTTTTTGTATGGCGCAATGTTTCCAAAGTTTAAAATATTGCATATTCAAAATTACATACTGTTCTCTCCCTTATGGTACTGCACATCAGATTATTTCATGTTGTCATACACAACAAGTTGTATTTTTAGAAATAGTAATCATCAGTTATGCAGTGTTGAGGGTGAAATGGCAACAGTGTTAGTGCAAATGGCAGGATGCTCATGTAATCTGTTTTATTTTTTAAGGAATGCTTCTCTTAATAGTTTGTAATATTTGTTTTATGTTCTGGGTAATTGTCAGTTGTAATATTGCTGAATTAAAACTATTGATAATGGATAGGCCATTAATTGTCTAAATCAGTGCAGTCTGAATGGACATTTTCTTTCCACATATTTCCTTTAATTGTAAGCACTACCATTATTGAAATGAAATGCATGCAGGTGCAGTGTCTTAATACTTGGGTACATTCTGCACTCACATATTCTGTGTTTTTTTTTTTTTCTTAATAACTCATTGCCTTTAAAGTTAAATATTGGCATCTGTGTGTAGAAGTCACATTGTAAGTACCTGAAATGTCTAGCCTGAATCACAGTAGGTCAAGGTCAAATGTGGCATGTACATCTCTTAAAGATAGGTAGGTGAAGGTGAAGGTGAATGTGATCTCGAGAAGGGGGCCATCATGTGAGCTAGATGGTGACTTGCTACAGTGTTGTGGCCTTTTGATGCATGTGATCCTACAGACACTTATTTCACAGTGTTGTGGGACAGGGACCTCAAATGATAGGCTGTGCCATGGGTAGATGAATGCTGACATGGCCTGCATGAATTCTGTTGTGTTTATTCGCTCCTACTGTTTCCACTATCTTCTTGAGAAGCACTTGTAATGTTATATGATATGCCCCCACATGACTGGACAGTACCCCACCCTCTTCCTCTTCCAGCACTGACTTCTGTTTGAACCTGGTGAGTACTCACTAGTTTATGGATGGCAGCGGACATGGATGTTCAGTATGTCACTGTACTGTAGATGAATATGAGCGTGCCATTATCCCTATTCTCTGCCACTTCCATGTAGTGCTGGAAATCCTCACATACTCTCTGGAGGACCCTGAGCATGTCTAGCTCTGTGTGGCAGTGAACTGAGCCTCAACAATATCATAGCACACTTGCTGCTAGGAATCACTGGTGTTACTGTGTGTTTGGAGATACTATTATAGAGGTGCATGGGTTTTTTCTCTGTGCAATCTCTAGTGTAAAGTCAGCATGTACCTGACTTTGTGATCCACTATCATTTTCTGCAGAGTAACATTTTGTGAGGTGTGAGAGCCTGACTTTAAATCTGGCAAATATGTGCCACTTTCCTCAGGCTGTTTCATAAATATGACTGTCATCATCGTCATCATCATCATCATCATCAGCCATTCTGCTGTTGATACCTTTAAAATGTGTTGGTATACTGGAACTGTTTGTTTCTGCTGCTGACCCTCTAAATAAGTAATTGAATGCATCACTGCTAATATAGTGGAGTACATTACTGCATGGTGTACAATGATGTGTGGCGGACACTTACCATGCGCACTCTGTTCAATGTCATTATAAGCAGAAGTGTTTGTCATGTATTACATTTAATCTTTCCTTTTCAGCAGTCACTTCTCTATGTAAATATGTTATAGTACTCAAACCAATCTTCCTGAGCAGATATCGGGGGATGCTGCAGATGTGGGTAATAGCTAATGTCTACTCCAACTCTGATTATACCAGTGCCATCAATATCCGTTTCCATACTAAGGTGTTCCTCATCATGTGTTAATAAGTATTTGAGGCCACCAGTAGTGTTATGGGCAGTTGCTTTCTGCCTTGCCTTTGCTCTTGCATGGCCTACCATAACATTGGCCATCTTCGTACACTGTGTTAAAGTGCAGTTTCTTTCACCAGCAACATTTATATCCACAACCACTTGGTTCCAGGCCTTTCCTTTTCAACCTGTTTGGGTCCCTGTTTTCTAAAATATGGAACATATGCCTCCTTGCGTGGTTCTCTTCATGGCTAAAATTGATCTTTGTGTGTCTGGATCATTGCTGCAACATTCATTTACCTAAAACAACATGCCAAAGTCAATATACTGATGTGTGGTCCACTCATCAGCCAAACAACACAGCAGAGAAGCATGCCTGCATTCTTCAAAGATCTGAATATAAAAATTTATTTTGTGACATAACATCCATGTTAATATATACATACTCCAAGTCAAAATCTAGCCAGTTAAAGTTGTGTTGTATTAACTTGTAAATGGTCATTAATAAATGCATAGTAGTACTGCAACCACTTAACAGCATACTGCCATATTATGCCATTACTGACAGATTTGTATCCTTCCACTCTCACTTTTCCTTAGCTATACTGCCATTTTTCATTCATGAACTGACAGAAATCCCACAGTAAAGTGGCTGATGACACAATACATCGGTTTAAATGCAATACATCAAATGCCAATCATGTCACATTTTGCATTTATATCCCATGTAGTATAATCTATTTGTGTTACAAAAAATATCTTTCACATTGCCATTATAGCTATTTCTCCATACATTTCTAGTGTTATTGTCATGAATTCACATTTATAAAGCACAGTCATGTCATCAGTATTAACTTTAATCATCTACATCTGACTATCAGATCAATAAAAGACAATTCTCCTAGTAATAATTGTTATCTAACATCAGCATGAACTGCTTCTGAATAATTTCTAACCTTTTCACTTTTCTTTTTCTCACTTGATTGAGTTTGAGGCTTCCTAAACTATTTGCCACCTATCATGAATGATCACAAATTAATATGGCAGTCTTACATCTATGCACATAGATTCAAGCTCATTCACACATGTTGCAAACAATTTAGACTTTGTTTCCTTTATCTCTCTGAATCACTGTAATAGGGAGTATATAATTCAACAAATCCATGCAAGGGTAGCTGTGAGAGAGCAGCATACAACAACACTGAACCAAGCTGTGCTTGAGAATGCTCAAATAATCCTAATAAATCTTGAATGTCCCTGTGGTTAGGAATGTGAAAATTAGGTCAGATACAGTTTACTCTGTGCAATAATAATTTATAAGCCATGCTCATCCTTCATAATGTGACACCTTCTCCCAGATTTACTATTCTTCTGTGCAGGACTTGCTTAATCATGCATGGAAGCAGCCGTTTAGGAGCAGGACAGCAGTGAGCCATGCATATTAATGAAGGCACACTGCCTGAGCTCCTAATCTTACATGGAGTGTGTAAAAGTGCATGGGGCATGTCTGAGAGCAGAGCTCTCAGAATATACACTCCCCAGCAATGAAGAACAGCAGAAAGGTCAAAGAAATGAGCGATACCGCTCATAGGTGTCCGCATATCTCCAACAACATTCCCCCACGTGTACAACAGCAATAGTAAATACAAATAAAATGAACAAACCCTTTTTTTTATTAAAAAAACGATTAAAGCTAACCATAGGTGTGCGGGTGTGCCCATCGCTTAGTTACGGTTAATGCAGCTTAAATGGCTGAAGAGGATAACAAGGAAGATATATTCAAATGAAGCAGTATAGCAAAAGTGCCTCAATCACTCTGTATCCAATGACCCTTGTTCTGTCCATCAACAAACTAAACAGCCTTGCAGGTTTTGAACACAGGACCCCATACACTATAGTCACAGTAGTTAAGCACCAAGCCATCACAGCAGTACAGAAGGGTAAGGTATCCCCAAATATGTCCTCACTATAGTAAAATTAAACATAACCTGTGAAAGGAATCAGTATACAGTCATATGTTCCATAACCCACTACATAACATAAATATGTGAACTGGAGTACAGCAGTAAGCCTAGATGTAAAGTGTAAGTGTAATAGAGAGTTGAAGTCCCCAATAAAACACAAGGACCCCATACAGTGTACGTACACATGAATCATGGATATCAGGCATATATATAAGATGTAATGAATAATAAATCAATGCCAAAAAGAAAATATAATGCAAAGTCTAATGTAAGCAACGCTAAGCATTGCACAGGCTGGCTTAGGAGGTGTAAGCAATGTGTAGGCCAGCTAACTCAATGTACCCAGTGTTATACCCCTTTAAACTATGCCAACCTTAGGTAAGCAGGTTTGCCAATAGCCTAACTTTTCAAAACTGGCCAATCACGGAAAAGTGTGGGAAATTGGCCCTACTTAAACCCAACAGGTGGGAATACATCTCATAACTGGTTGTAGCGTCCCCTTGTAGGCACAATGGCAGTAAGGGGAGAAGGTGTGTGCTTCCAGGTGCAGCACTGGTGCATCCAGAAGTCTGGAGTCATGGAAAGACTCCTTATCAAAGACCACGAGCAGAGACTGCTGCAGGGCCAGTACCAGGGTTCCCAATATAAGGCGGAAGCCTGGGACCATCTCGGCCATGACCTCACCAGTGCCACTGGCATACCCCGAACTGGTGAGCAGGTCAGGCATCACTATGCTAACCTGAAGCAGTGTAAGGTGGACCTATTAGAGCAGTGGATCGAAGAGGCTAGAATGGCAGGGGATGCTCCAGCTGTGTGTAAGAATCACTCAACTATGTGTCCAATAATTGCCAGTTCATGTATATCATGGATAGGTATGGCTAAATATTCCTCATGTCCTCCACAGCTGCAAGTGAGTGGGCCACAAACCAGGAGGCCCATGGAAGTCACCTGGAGAGGTTGTGACATGAGGCAGGTCAGTAATACTCATGCATGTACTGTCATAGGAAATAAATCTAAAAGTATTAGTAAATTAATTGCCTGTATAAAACCTGTATTGTGTAAGGCAAGTACTGCATACACCGGAGAATATGGCAGGAAGAGTCTCATATAGTTTGTACGTAAATAAAAGCGTAATATCCTGACAATAAAGGTCTAACTGCTGGACTGCATGTGTATACTCTAGTATCATATGGTAATGTAGAATTGCAATCACATAATAGTACTGTTATATTAAGCACTGTTACCCACAATGTGCACCATAAATATAATGTGTAGGTATGCCTGTATATGACTGGTGTAATCCCCAGAGGCCATTTAGTACAACTGAGAGACACATAGACAGAAAAGGCAGGCAACAAAACCCAAATAGCACATGCAACTGAGATGTGAACTGTTGTATTTTTAGCACACACAGCCATGGTTCAAATCCTGGCATTGCTAGTAGTCTGCATACAGAATCATGCCTCACAACTCTACAGATATGTCCAGAATGTCCAGTAAAGTGGCCCATATCTGTTTCCTGTCAACCTGTCCCCCTGGAGAAATCAGTGGGATGATCCAAGACATATAGGCAGCAAACAGGAAATAAAACTAATTGACACACATCTATGAGAACAAAGCTGGCACACTAGCAACTCCCCAAAACCTTATGAGAGTAAGAAGCCATGTATGTTCCATTTACACCCCTATGTTGTCAAGCTGTGGCCAGAGTGTGTACAGTAACAGAGTGAGATGTATGTGCATAATAGTAATGTGGAATATGGTACCGTGTGTGGCAACATTCAGGTAGTGCTTACAAACATTCCTCCCACAAGTCTGTCAGACACCAACACTGTACCCAGAAATACATGAATGATACCCTGTACTGATACTGTTTACTTTGGTATTGTATGGCATTGTGACTGATGTAGTTGCTCTGAACAATAAGGTATTACTCATCACTGTCACCCACATTGTCCTACAAAATATAACTGTCTAGGAAAACCTGTATATGAATGTTGTAATACAAGGTCAGAATGCAAAACTACAGGAGAATTATAAGACAGGAGGCAGGTAGGAGATATACAGCATTATCTATATAGCACACACAACTTGGATGGACAGTGTGTAAGTTGTAGCAGACACAGCTATGGTCTGAATCATGGGAGTGGAAGTAGGCTGCATACAGAATCATACCCCAAAACTGTACAGATAAGACCAGAATGTCCAGTATATGGGCCCATATCTGCTGTCTGTCACCCTGCCCCCCCGGAACGTCTGTGGGATGATCCCACATGTTTAGGCAGCAAATGGAATACAACTGTTCGTAATACATTTATGAGAACAAACCTGTCCCTCTAGCAGCTTCTGAAACTGTTATGAGAGTAATAAGCCAAGTATGTCCTATATATACCCCCATGTTGTCACGCTGTGATCAGAGTGTGTACAGTAACAGAGTGAGATGTATGTGCATAATACTGTGTAATCTGGAACTTTGTGTGGCAACATTCAGGTAGTGTTAACAAACATTGCTCTCGCAGATATGTCAGATACAAACACTGTGCTGAGAACTAAAAACCTTGATACCCTGTACTAGTACTGTTTACTCTGGTATTGTACGGAATTGTGAGTGTTGCAGTTGCTCTGAATTATAAAGTATCACTGATCACTGTCACCCACACTGTGCTACATAATATAACTGTGTATGAAAGCATGTATACGCGTGTGGTAAGTTACTAAAGGTTGAAGAGGGCAATAGTCGGGATATGTCCCGGTACACCTGCATGTGGTCTAGACATGTGCAGAAAGAGATGGACAGCTATGTGCACATCAACCCGGAATCTGGGAGTATGTGTAGAAACAGTTAGTGTTAACAAACATTTCCTCCACAGGTATACCAGGTAAGAAGTGTATACTGCAGGTAAAACCAGTTTATGTATAACAATAATGACAGCCATATCACTGTTCAAACTAAGGCTATAGTGTAGTAATATTTGTAAGATATAGATAGCACTGACTAGGAAAGTAATGTGGCTACAGGAATATACTAATTGTTAATTTACATCTTTTTCTCCCCCACCATATCTCCAACAATAAACTACATACCTACCTCAACCAGTATGTAATGACTCCACTGTTCTGATTATGTCCTATTGGTTGATAAATATTTAAATTTGTTTCCATGCATGTGCTATATTGAATTATTCCAACATTGGTAGCATGGTGCCATCAATGTACCTGCATGCAGTTGTTATTACCACTGTGGTCCCATATATGCATGTGTTTCATTTGCTATGCAACTGTTCCATATCTGGTGTTTGGTTTAATGGGAATATCTATGCATGCTGTTATACCTAACCCTAGAATGTGTTGACTAATACTAACCCACATATGATGATAAAATTTAAACACTATAGCACGTTTGGGAAGGCCAGTCCCAGTGGACCCACCTGTCACACCTCAGCTGGCCATGGCACTGGGCACCAACATGTCTGGGGCCCAACCTGGGACCTCCTCGTCAGTTGGTCCTGCACCATCTTTGGGTGGAACCACCTCAGGGGATGTGGCTCACCCCCCCAGGAGTGGACACGGACAGGCACCTGTCACCATTCGCCAGGCCGAGGTCGTGGTGCATAGAGCGAACAACGAGCAGTTTGGTGATCTTCTATGCCAGCTTGAGGGCTGCATGTCATGATTAGAGAGTCAACCTGGCTCTGCAACTCAGCCCCTAGCACAGCCACCTTCAGGGATGTGAAGGTGCAGTGGTGACTGCCCATGGGTGGGGACCTCAGTCCTACTGTTTCCACTAGGGGGCTCATGGGCTTCCGATTTCCCAACACCCCTCCCCATCAAATTGTTTACCCCCCACATGTGTCATATACCGCCCCTGTATACATCTTGTTTGTCTTGTCTGTTATCCTACCCAACCTACCTCCCCAAATATACCTACTATCCCTCCTCAACATCCCACTCTCACCTAAAAAAAAATAAAAGAGCAATCTGTTCCCCAAAAAATATCTTGCCCCATACACAGATGTCCATTTCGCACATGTGTCCACTGGACACATGTAATCTGTTCTAAATGGCAGCACAACTTATTATTGTTGTCCTCACCCCTCTCCCAGGGGTTTGAGTGTCCAAATCTACCTCCAAATTCAGTGTATATGTACAGCTGTTTTTGTAGAAGAAATGGGCAACTATGGACCTTCCCTACACCATTCCTGCACATCCCTAGCTATTTTCCCTACTGTCTTTCCCTCTTTGTGCCCCTTTTTCACCACTTTCCTATCAACCCTTTTTTCTTTACTTTTAAAGAAATTAGCACAGGGGTAAGTGGGAATAAGCACTTTTAAGCAGTAGTTAGTGGGTTTAAGCCAAATTGCATGGGGATAAGCAATGCCTACACAGCAAACACCACGGCACACTGGACAGTGAACCCACAAATGATCTCCAC
The DNA here is from genome assembly GCF_019279795.1 of Protopterus annectens. Lineage (NCBI taxonomy): Eukaryota > Metazoa > Chordata > Ceratodontiformes > Protopteridae > Protopterus > Protopterus annectens. Next base: position 569,500,446 of record NC_056741.1, on the reverse strand, counting down.
ACAGGTAGAATACCAAAGATGAAAAACGATTTAATAAGAACTTCACAAAAAGACTTCCACTGTTACAAAATTCCTGTTAAGCTCTTTCACCCAGTCTAAATACCAAGCTTCATCAGAACAGTGAATATCATATTCAAACAGCTTTAAATAGCAGTTAACAAGTCATATGACTCCCCCCTCCCACCAATAAAAATGTGAATATTGTTAAAAACATACCATACCTACATTTTTAATAACACACAACCTTCCACATATTATCACCAGCTATACAACTGTAAATCAGTTCATTTTAACAAAACAATACAAAGCAATTTATAATCTGGCAGCCCTTAGTTTTAATACGCTGCTAATGCTAATATTATCATTCAGCCCTGGAGCACTCCCTGCGTCCAGTCTCAGTTGCCATAGCAACTCCTTGTACTCAAGTCTCGATTCCCAACTACCACCTCGGGGGTCAACCATAACTTGTTCCAGAACCAAAAAGTTAATATTCATTTCCTTGCAAACTTGGGCATGTTTAAAAAAAGCATTTGTATCCTTCCCCTTATTTACTTTGTACATATGTTCGTACTCCCTCCTTTTCAATTGCCTTTCTCTTTTCCCTATATAAAAATTCATACAGGTCATACATAGTCCCATATAAACCACACCTTTTGTCCCACAATTAAAATATTTAGATGCTTGAATTTTAAATTTCCTAGAAGGAATATACACTGATCCTTGATTGATCCTGTAGCCACATTGATGGCAGGCACCACATTTATAGGTGCCTTTTTTTCTACCTCGTGTGTCCTGAAACTCAAACCCTCTTTCTACTAATTCCTTAATGTTCATGTCCCTCCTTCTCACAAAGTGGGGATGTGTGGGGAGAAAACCTGAAATTTCCTCATTCACTTTTAATATAGACCAATACTTCATGACTATTGTTTCTACTTCAGTTGATGTTGTGGAAAACATATGAATAAAGGCCCAATTCAATTTAGATGTCTCAGGGGTGCACTTAGCAGAATCAGTCGTTCCAATACCCAATAAAGGGAAGAATTTAGAATCTCTATTGTCAACAACTTCTTTAACCACACTGTCTACAAGTTTTTTTGGATAACCCCTTTCTAGGAATAGGGAAGTAATAAACTTCACCTCTTCCAAAAATTGGTCCATCAAACTTGTCATTCTCGAGGCTCTGGTAATTTGGCCCTTTACAATCCCCTTTTTTGATAAAAAGGGTGTCCACTATTGAAATGCAAATATGCATTCAAAAATGTCTTTTTTCTAAAACTTTAGACTGAAAACATCCATTTTTGTAATCCTTGTAGAACGTAACATCCAAATAGTTTAAACTAGATCCATTCACACACGAAGTGAAGGCCAAAAACTCTGTAGATTCATTAATATAACAAAAAAATTCCTGCAATTTCTCTACTGAACCCTTCCATAATAAACAAATGTCATCTAAAAATTGTGTATAGTAAGTAATATATCTAGCCCAGTCAGTTTGTAAAATAAATTTTTGCTCCCAAAAGTATAACACACAATTGGCATATAAGGGGGCACAAGGTTCCCCGTGGCCACCCCCTTCATTTTGGTGGTAAAATTTACTGTTAAAATACATAAAGTTATTCCTTAGGACAGTTTCAGTAAATTTAACAATTAAATTAATTGTATTGCCATCCAGTCCTGATTCCATAGTAAGCACCTCACCAAACCATTCCAGGCCGATGTCATGAGGAATACTTGGGAAAAGTTCAACCACGTCTATAGTAACCATCCGTATGTCCACATCAAATTTATCCTTACTCATACCCTTCAAAAATTCCCATGAATCTTTGTTAATATGCAGTATTGATGCCACAAATTCCTTCACCTTCTAATCCACATATGTGGCCAAGGGTTCTGTTATACTACCACCACCTGCTACTATGGGTCTAAAATTAATGTTACTAATCCTCTTGTGTGTCTTTGGATTCCCAAAAATAATCGGGATCCTGGGCTGATCAACATACAAAAAATTGTATAACTTCTCATCAATACTCCCCTGTAGCAGATGGTCAAGTAAATAATATTTCATTTTGGCATAGGCTATATTGATCTCATTATGGGAAACCAAGGAGTAGTGTTCAGTGTTCTGCAAGATGTTATACATGTGTGTATCATACTCCACCGTATACATCAACACCACCCCACCCCACCCCCCTTACCAGGTTTCATAACCCTACACTTTTGTTCATTTTAACATTCTCAATATGTGGTCATTGTCCTCTGAAAAATTCAAACTTGGACCATACTTAAAATTCAATTCCCTAATTTCCTTTTCTATAAGTTCTTCAAATATCTTTAAAAATGGATGGGTAGGGGGTTAAATAAACTCCTCCTAGAAAATTCATGCTGTGTGTATTCTTGTCCTTTAAATAAAATATTTAAATTTAATTGTCTAATAAAAAGTTTCAGATCAATAATAGTATTGGCTAACAACCCAGGACGAACCAGAACAAAATGGAACCCTTTAGAGAATAATTAAAAATATACATCAGTCAAACAAATGTCCGTAAAATTGTAAATAGTAAAATTCCCTTTTTTACAAACTCTGTTCTCCTGATTGTATCCTTCTCCGTGTTCATTACCCATGCCTTCTTCTACAAAATCACTGGTCAAGACATTTAATTCTGAAGGTAATTCCACCCCCTGCCCCTGTATCTCCCACCCCTCCCATCCCTCTGATATTGAAAATCCTGAACTGAATGTTTTCTCACTTTTTCGGCCAACCTCTCACTTCTCCTGAGGGATGGTTGTCCCCCCCGAAGAACCTGCAAACTGATTGTTTATATTATGGCCTTCTTCTGTCCTACTATCAAAAACATTGTCCACTTTGGGGGAGAATGGAACGCTTTTGCTAAAGGGTAAGCTCTCCCATCCCTATATTCAAACAAGTCCCTCTCAAGTTTCCTTAATTTTCTAATAATAATTTTTTCACAATGATTATCAACCTCCCTAAAAACATTATCATATTTCATTTGTAATTTTGCGGTGAACAGAATTCAGTTCATTCAACAGGGCCTCGCTTTGAGCCTCATATTCACATATCATTAAATTCATCATCTCAATACCTGTCCTGTTAAATAATTCACAAAGCTGTTGATACAAAACACTATCTTACTTAACATTATTGGGAAATTTAAAAACCCGGAGTCCTTTCGGGACTCTATTAACTTGAATACATTCTTTTAAATAGTCAATTTCTAACTGATTAGTTTAAAAAGCATGTAATTTTTCACTAAAAACTCCAAAATGATTGTCAAAATTAACAGTATTGCAATTAAATGTACCTTCATTAAAATTAAATTGCTTGGTAGTCCATGTTTCAGAATTAAAATTGTTCATATTATCAATCGCACAACATTCCAGCAAGTTCTTCTTATTGTTGTTTCCCAACACTTGTTGCGACTGTACATGCTGTTCATTCGTGTTGGTACCACTCGTACGAACCTCGCTTTCCGATACACCCCGAGAATACGTCATTGCACGACCATTACGTAACGTTTGAGCATCAGGAAGCCTCTGTTGATTTCCCGGAAAACCTGACAATGTTTTGGGTATGCGTTTGCATAAATTCTCAGTCAACTGAGTTAATAGGAGTATAACTTGATTAAATTCACTCCTAGTAACCGGAGAATTATCCACAGAATCACTACTTTTCCTCAAAATAGATGGAGTAGCCATAAATTTGTCAGAGTCCACTCCTTCGGCCATGAAGTAAAACCAGAAATATCCAAACACACACACAAAAAACAACTGCAAACACCATGGCACACCGGGCAGTGGACCCACAAATGATCTCCACACAGGTAGAATACCAAAGATGAAAAACGATTTAATAAGAACTTCACAAAAAGACTTCCACTGTTACAAAATTCCTGTTAAGCACTTTCGCCCAGTCCAAATACCAGGCTTCATCAGAACAGTGAATATCATATTCAAACAGCTATGCCTACACAGGTTAAGCAATTTAGCAGCTAACTGAGTATAAGAAACTGTATCCAGAAGTTAGAGTTGCTTACCTCAATGCAAACCCGCGCAAACCCGCTTACAACTGCTTAAAAGTACCTTAATCTGTATCTAATGGCTCTTGTTCTGCCAGCAACAAATAAATACCCTCTGCAAGGCTCAAACCCAGGACCCTGCACACCATAGCCAAAGGGATTTACCACTAAGCCATGCCAAATATACATAACTCTGATGTTTTCACAAACATATCATCCAGCCCAGTCATTCAACAGTACAGGGAATGTATTCCAACATGTAAATATATGTGTGTGTGTATATATATATATATATATATATATATATATATATATATATATATATATATACATATACATATATACATACATATGCATACACCTATAGATATATATGTCTAAATCTATATGCATATATATATATATATATATATATATATATATATATATATATATATATATCTACAGCAAGGTATATATATATATATATATATATATATATATATGTAAGCAGATATATCTATATATCGATATAGGTATATACAGGCATACATTTGTAGATAACAATGGGAACATAACAAAAACATACATGTCCACATGCACCGTTATTAGGGTTGAGAAGCCCCAAACAACATACGTCTTGTACGAATAGGTATCCCCCCTACAGCCAAACACGTCTGCCCTGCAATACACTACCAACTGTTGCAGATCCCATAACCAGGATCTGACATGACATGGGCATAAGATGTTAACAGTAATCCATCCCACCTGTATGATGTCAGGCTGGTATCAGTAACATATCATGCAGTACAGTCTGGCTCCCATAGTGAATGTACAATGTGGAAGCAATCAACATCCCTAGGATAAATATACACAGACACATATATGCAGATACAGATATACACACACACACACACACACACACACACACACATATATATATATATATATATATATATATATATATATATATATTTATAGGAGCTCCTGGCCAGCCTTGTGGCAACTGCCCATCCAGCCAGCCACCAACCGCTGGTCACCTTTGTGAAGGTGGGTACCACCCACACACTGGCCAAGGAGCGTGCAGGTAAGGCCACAGGGCACATCAGTAGACCACTGTTGCATATACATCTACATCGGTACAGATAGAGCATGCATATCTGACATGTCATAAGTATATTGTGTTGCTGCATAGTAGCAATAAACAGATGTCCATATGTGGTAGTATTGTGGACACATGCCATTGATGTATTGTAATACTGCACCCACCCTATAGCACTGCCACAGATGTGGCCACTGACAATGCATCTCTTACCCTCTTATGTAGGTCCCTCCAGGACACCACCAAGGCAGCAGCCTGTAGCCAGTAAATATGGTTTATGCTGATGCTTGGCAACACACTGGGCATGTAATGGCAATGGTATATTCCATGCACACAGCTAACACACCTACCCAGAATGCATGCTGTACATGTGCATGTATTGTTGCTGTGAAATGCACAGCATCACAGGGGTGACCATGATGGGGTATTGGAAGGGTGTGTCAGACACCTGCATGATAACTAAGATCCTGTCATTGTGGAATGTGTCCACACGGAGTAACATAATGGTGGGAGACATGGTCTACAGTAGGGACATGTTTGGAACAACACCCATATACAGTGCAACACCAGTGTATATACCTGTAGGACAATGGCAACTGCTGCAGAGATACACTATGGCATAAGGCATTACAGTAGTCCACATTATCAGCTGGGACTAGGCTGTAACATGTGGTGTTCAGTGTATGGGAAACTGCAAAGTGACACATGTGTGGGGCTTACTTGTCATGCATCTGCAAAAAGGCTGAAGGAGGGGGGTGTTAGCATGACACACCAGTGCACTGCAGCAGGGATCCTAAGGATGTTAAGAATGTCAGTATCTGCACATAGTCAGGTTCAGGACTTATGTCAGATATAACCCTACCCCCACAGCAATAGTGACAGCAGTGTGTGAACACTAAGGTATGTGCACATGAGTAGACCTTGCAATCATGAAGAATAGGGGGACATGTGTAGGGCAGACTGAACATACACTGGCAATTGCAGATGGCCCATGCTGCTATACCCCCACCAGGAGTAGTAACTGCTGTAGTACACACAACAAGGGGTGTTTCATACCATCACAGTACACAAATGCCCACACAGAGTGAATGCATCATGGTCAGCATCCACACACCTAACACATTCCGTAGACACTGCATGTGAAAGTACAGGACATATGTCACATATCAAGCACATGTACTGTTAAGATATGAACTGATGTGGTCCCAATGCAGATCAAGGATGGGTACATAATACCAGGAAGGGTTTGTACACCCCCATAGCCATGGTATGCTCTAATGGTTTTTAGTGTAAGAGCATTGAGTTGGTCATACATGGTCCGCTGATGTTGGGAGCTGTAAATCAGGCATCAGGCATCAAGCATTCACTAATGACATCTGTCCACATATCATCCCAGGTATGTGTTGCTGAAAAACATAGGGGCTGTGAGCATTAAAGCTGAAATAACTGACACAGTACTACACATTCTGAAATGGGTTGTACACCTGTGAGGTGTGGTGCACAGTACATGGCAGGGTGCAGAACAGGTGCACAGCAATACTGTGTACACGGGTGCAGTGGTATCCTGGGGAAGGGGCATCACCTAGTGACACAGCACATGCATCACACACATGTATACTGTTGCTAGCATGGATTGACTGTAGCTGAACTGCATGCTGTTGTGTACCATATGTTCTGCATGTTGACAGATGGGTAATAGGAGGACTGTGTGTACTATCATTGTGCAAACTCACCTGTATATGTGTGTGTGTGTGTGTGTGTGTGTGTGTGTGTGTGTGCGTGCGTGTGTGTGTGTGTGTGTGTGTGTGTGTGTGTGTGTGTGTGTGTGTGTGTCTGTGCATCCTGGTGATTAGTTAGTTTGTCTGTAGAGTCACTCTGGTGAAGTGGAGGGAGATTGATGCATGTAGGATTCATGTGTGCATGTGTGTGTGTTTGTGTGGGTGGCCATGTATGCACATGTGAGATTGTGGGGTGTTCATACAGCAGTACCTCCCTTTGGGACTGTGCAGTACATGGACATGGACTGCCACATTACACACCAGGAATACCTGTCATGAGTGTAATCACAGGAAAGCTGATAGTATAACATGGTCTGTAGCATGGAATAGGCATCGAAATGGAAGGTACACAGACACCAGGTAAACCCTTAATATTGCATTCAGCAGAGAGGTCACCTACAACCTATGTATGCTGCACTACAGATGCACTGGGGAAGTACTAGTCAACAACAAGGAGTGTCTCCAAATATTACAGTTGTCACATGACAGGCCGAATGAACAGCATATCTGGCATGTACTGAGCATTACATACACATGACAATGACACAGCAGTGAGTGATATTATGGATAGAACATAGTAGCCCACACATATAGGAGCCATGCTAATGATGTCTGGACATACAGAGGGTGCATACCGAATGACAGCAGTGAGGCCATGTAAAACCACTACACACAGGTCAGGCAGGTAATGTATAGACAGGACTTGTGGTGTGACCGCTTGTGTAGGCATTTAGTGGACTGATATGTTAATGAGTGGAATCAATTTGTATATGTTAGCAAGTGTCATGGAGTATGGGGTACCACATGGACATATATGTGGGACTGTCTATAAAGCCATGGACAGGTAGGTCTTACAGACGCATGTGTGTGTGTGTGTGTGTGTGTGTGTGTGTGTGTGTGTGTGTGTGTGTGTGTGTGTGTGTGTGTGTGTGTGTGTGTGTGTGTGTGTGTGTGTGTGTGTGTGTGTTTATTGTTTTCCCCCACAGGTGGCGAGGTGGGTCAGGGTCCCTCTTGCATACAATCTGACGTTGGTGTCCATACAAGCACTAAAGATGATGATAGTACTGTTGAGGTACAGATGGAGTTGTCAGGGGCCGACACTGTGCCAATATTTGGCATCCCCCTTTTAGCCACCCCAACCACACACACAGTTTCAGTGCCTGTACATACCCCATCATCAGTGGCCATAACAGAGGGACAGCTAGCGTTTGGTGGCAGTGCACAGGAAAGTGTGGTAACCATGCCTACTGTGTCCCGTCGCAGCAAGCATAGCCGATGTCCAGCAGGGCACCACATAGCCGGATGTCCCAGGGTGCTCATGGTAAGGCCGCTGGTCATTATGCTCCTGGCAGAGGTGACATAGCTGGTACCAGCAGGTGCATGTTTCAGGCTGTCATGGCGAGGCAGACACGTATGGAACGTTACACCAGACAGGGGCTGAGGCTGCAGAAGGCTGCTCTAGCATCTGTAAGTGACAACATCCGTGAAATGTCTGGTGCCATCCGTGTTATACCAAGCTCATGGCTAGATGGCATGGTGAGATGATGGCCCTCATTTGCTGTGGTGTGTCCGTGCTTCAACATGTGATGGGGATGCAGCGACAGCTGCGTGGATGTGGGCCAGCAACACTAACTGCTGGCCATCAATGTGGACATGCTAGGACACTTAGGGGCTCCCATAGTGGCAGTAAGCAACCTCGGCTGTGCGGGGGAGTGCTGCCCACACCACACCACAGCAGGCCACGTGCACATGGTCCTGGCCAGTCCCAGGAGGGGCCTGGTACCAGTGTACATTTGTCATCAGCAGGTGAGAGTAGCACATCGAGGCCTGTAACTGGACATGCCCATGGAACCCCCTGGCAGGCACAGTCCACATGTCTGTGACCAGAGGCAGTGAACTGCACCCATTGCAAGGTATGGTCTGCAGCTGTCCATAAACACCTGTGTAGGACAGCCACATGGCATAACTGTGTGCATGCATACCCACACACTATACAAACATACATAGGGCAACCCCATACCTAGACACACCACAGCAACATGCCCAGCTCAACCCAGTACACACCTCATGCACACATGTGGTGTCAAATATATGGCCCACCCTCAGCCTCTGGCAAACTAACATCACACCCTGAGCATATGATGATACCTGTGCCACATCCCTGTCATCCATACCATCAATGCAGGGACAGGCTAATATGGTTCTGATGCACATGGTGACTGTACTACAGTGTACCACAGTACTACAGTGTAGCATGTTGTAAGGAGAAAGTGTAATGCATATATGACAGGTAGTGTAACCATCCAGCAATGATGCATTATAGCTGTTAGTAACACTGGTTGGTTGTGGTCCCTATAATGTTATCAATTTGTGTTGTAGGTGTACATGTGTCAGCACGAGGATGGTCTGCAGTCATATTCCACAACAGGGTATGGCACTGTGGTGACAACATGGCTGTGACATATCTGGGATACAGTTGAACACATGTCACAGGTTACTAAAATGGTTATTGTATGTGCCACATGGACAGGTGACCCGCTGAGGCATGTATACCCTGCAACCTGATGTAAACCCATCCACATACATGCACACTGTTACTTGGCAACACTGGGACTAGACCCCTACATAGCTATGTAGTGATACTGAAGTGTGTGGCTGACATTGCACACACCACACAGCGTTTAGGGTGAGGTGTGTCCCAGGATAAATGTTACATGCAGAACATCCCCGGACATGTACAGTATGCTAATGGGGGATATAATCGGTGTATATGGACAATACGTAGTGTGACATACCTTCATATGCACATTAACAGACACATAACAGGCAGACACACATCTGCGATACCAAGGCCTATTGCTGCTATGTGTCACTACAGGGGTGCATCGTTGCAGGTGGTCATAGCCGTGTACCTAGCTATTGTCCATGGAGAGATGGGTTGTGCAGGGGTTGATTGTACAGTGGTATCCTGCCACCTGTCTGGTGGCAGCAGGCAATCTATCAACAGTCACTACTGTGGTGACCCTCAGGGTGAGAATGTCATGCATCAGTCAATCCTCCAGGTGCCTCCTGCGCATAGCAACTGAGGTGATCAAGTTGACATGTATGCAACATGCATTACAACACATGGTTAGTGTCTGTGATGGAGACCTGTACCCAAGCATGTTCTGTTGACTGTGGTAGTGTAATGGTGGTACCCATGGCATGTGGTGCATACAGGGTGACATCTCCTATATGTGTCAGTTCTTACACAACTGGGCAGACATGTCAGTGCCAATCAAGCTTAGGTTGTCTGTACATATCCCAGATGGATACCTGTCATCTGCACATCTGTACAGGGACTGACAGCTTGGCAAGTAGCTATGCAGTAGGATGAGTGTGTTGACAGATAGACATTTGACAACAATATGTATGCCATAACTACATGTCAGAAGCCTTCACTAATGTGCTGTACAGATGGTTGTCTACAGTTACATTCAGCATGTGAGATCATTACCCAGTAAGGGGTATATACTGTGACACAGCTCACACACCAGGGTTACAACAGGGAGGCCTCAGTGCTCATCTAAGCCTGCAGATGTGTTTGTTGTCAGTACTACATTTAGCATTCTGTCTTCTCTTGCCTGAGTAAGCACTTTCAACAGTAGTACTGCCATGATACACTACACGCCAGTCTGACAGCACGTACCCTGGCCTAATACCCCAGTATGTAACACATTCACATGGATAACAGTGCTGTACAGGCCACATATATGTCTGTGTCCCACATATGACACTCACAACCCTTGCTACTGTAATGACAGCATGTAGGCACGTGCATTGTACATGGCATTACATACACTTATTACAGATGTGAGTACCCTTCTATGTTATCAGACTGGGTGGTGAGAACTGGTTAACAGGGCTAAGCCATGCTTAGCAGGTATCAACATTGCTCCAATATAACAGCTAAGCTGATTTGGGCACTACTAAGTGATGCCTACACTGTGTAAGCGCCTGTACATTTACCCATAGCTTAGCACCACTTAGCTTTGTGCATACCTGCACAAACTTGCTTAAAGCTGCTCAAAGCCACCTTAACCACTCTGTTTCCGACAGTCCTTGTTCTGCCAGAAACAAAATGAACAGCCCTTGCATGACTTGAACCCAGGACCCTGTACACTACAGTCGCAACACTTAACCACTACACCATGACCACTGTGAAGACAGCTATTGTTCTGCCAATATAGCTGTCAATACACATATTGTATAGTATTGAACAATTGCCTTTACTTCCTAAATTGTGTAGTCCTTGTAAGTAATATGACTGTTGCATCACATATGTTGTTTTATCATAATGTACACATAGCAGATACATACGATGAGATACATCTGGGAGGGTAAACACAACCGTGAGGTTTACACATGACAGGAATATGGTTATATACATATAATAGGTCTATACTGCGGTGGTGGTGCTGCGGTAGCATTGTTGCCTCACAGTAAGACTTTGTCCTGTTCATTTCTCAGCTAGAGCATCTTCTGTGTGGAGACATGCGTGAATGGGCGTACCTTCTTTGAAGGTTGCACGTCAAGGCCGGCAACTCGACACATAAAAATCTACTGCCAATCATTAGTGGACCGGAGTTCCGCTGTGGCGACCCCTAACTGGGAAAAGCCAAAAGACACAACAACAACATATAGTAGGTCCATATATGTCTACATATACATACACATGTATACTCATGCATATATCTGTATACACATCTGTATAGTGCAACATATATATGGCCATGTGAACATCTTTTCGTATGTACACACACACACACACATATATATATATATATATATATATATATATATATATATATATATATATATATATATATATATATATATATATATATATATATATATATATATATATATATATATATATATACATATATGTATATATACATATATGTATATATAGATATACGTATATGTATATATAGCTATATGTATATAGCTATATATGTATGCACCTCCTATGTGTACAGATATGCCTAGTTATGTTGGTATATATGTATATATCCATAACTATATGTGCATACATATCTATTCTGATATACCTACTACTGTCAATATATATGTAGATATCCATATGTATATGTGCATATGTATCTCTATCTGTATATGTGTAGACATATATTGTTCTGTATATGTATATATCTGAGTGTTTACATGTATAACTATGTACATATACATATCCATCTATGTATGTCGATATGTATATATATCTATATAGATATCTGGATAATTCTATATACATATATTTTCACCATATGTCCTGAACATGGAGTGTAGCCCTACCTCAGCCCCTCTAGTCCCAACATCGTAGTTCAAGGGGATGTCAGATATGTATAGCAGGTATATTTGTGGACTATTGCTACTGTAATAAGGATTGTCTTCATAGACATGGTGTGTGTGGGAGGTCACATCTGCTTTTAACATGTGTGCCATTGGCTACTGACAGACATCCTAAGGACATCATAGTACAGTACCACTGCTAGCATGTAATGCTCCTGTGAACTACAGCAGAGATATTGGCCAATATATGTGGACAGTCTGACACACTCTGGACAGTTCAGAGGTATACACAGAACCCCTTAGTGCAAGACATGTGGACCAAGCCTGACAAAGTGGATGTTAACAGCCATGTATATGGGTATAACACGTAACTACTGGTATACATTTGCTCCCATAGGTTATGCATTTACACACCCTTGTCTGTCCTGACACATAATAACCGCTGGAACAGAGGTGCTATGGTCACATACTACCCACTAGATATTGACATACATCTGTACAGCATCCCACTGCTCTGTCTGACATACAGGACTGTTATGGTGGCCCGGCAGCAGTACATCTGGCAAGTATCTTGACATGACATCTCACTGGGTAAGTACACTAAGCTGCTACGCATGTAACAAAGCACTGTGCAGGCTACAGGCAGACTGGCTCAACACAGGTCTACATTTCCTATGGGGGAATGCACATATACCTGCATATATAGCAGGCTCTACAGGCATGTCACAGAACAGAGTAACATACACCTGTGTAAAAGTGCATAACCACAACCAGTGTGAACACAGCCACAGCCACATAATGGTAATCTAGCATAACAATACAGTATATGGACTATCTGTTCAACACCATCCTCATATGTGCCACTCACACACTAAACTTACATATACTGGGCTGCTACACACTGTGGTCCGATACCTGTCTGTGGTATGGGACGTGTGTGTGTGCACAAACATATAAGCCGATAGGGTAACATACAGTGGAGCAGCATGTAACATCAGGTAGAACAGGACCAAGAACAATGACATCTACCACAGTCTGTACACAGGCCAAGGTACATATTATCAATACTCACACTGTCGACAATCATCATAAGTAAACAGACCTCAGTATTGTACAACCACAGAATGTCAAGGTTATGTCATCAAATATAACCCCTATTATATATAATATGTGTAGTATTCTGATATCTCACTGGCTTGTTATCAGCTACGATGTCACTAATTATGGTGTACAGCACATATGCACCTCTTACTGCATGACATATGTACAATGGTTGACAGAGTTGTGGCTGGAGGCATATACACAGGGCCAATAATGACATGTTGCTGTGATAACCTCATACATTTACTGTTGGAACAGGGTTTATTGCAACATATGTCCCATGAGGGATATGAAGTCAGTAACTCTCACAGCTGTCACTATCTACAGACTGCAATCCTCACACTACCTTCTGCAGTTCACAGATAGGTGCTCTTTGGGTAACACGTGAAACAAAAGGCACCACACACTGCCCAGTCTGCAGATGACCCTACAGATGGGGGGTTCCTCATAAAATTAGCACTGACATGGCAGGTATTAAAACATGTAGGACAGCCATATCCACACACACCCTGTTAAACCAACATTACTCCAATGCAGTATAGCAGCACTTACAGTCTGTAGTCAGGTCAGCGGCATCTCCCTCCTGTATGTTGGCCTGTTTCCACAATGTATGTTGTTAGAGGTAAATCCCCAATCCATATGAGATGCTGTTTGCCAAACAACAGATCGAGTTCCTGCTCACAGTGAATGAAAAGGCCCAACACCAACATGATGTCCCTAGATATTGGAGTGTGTTTCCATGCAATTGGCTATGGGAATGTTACCACAGTTGTTCCACATGCAGTCAGCTAGAGGAGGGCTACAATTTGTGCAGAGGCCATCAGCTGATCATGAGCATTACTTAAAATACACGTGCTGCTGCCTAAGCAAAGCAGGTGTAAGTCTCCACATCCACCAGAGAGGTAGTGAGAGTGGCAGACAGAGGCAAAGAAAAGTCAGGGAGGGGTGGGAGAGGAAAACTTAAGCATGTTTGTGTCAAACACCTACCAGTACAGAGTATCAAACTCCTGATGACTATGTAGTTCTATCACATGTCTATGTAGTTATTGGATGTGCCACATAGGTTACAGGTTGAGGAGCCCTCAAAATGTATATGTGATGGTGAGTGACATCTGCAACAGGGATATGGTAGCTATACGGTAGGTGTAGTACACGTGCCTGTCCGCATGAACAGGTGTCAGCATCAACACAGCCACACTCTCACAGGGCCGCACACACATTGACACACTTGGCATGGCCAGCAATACAACTCATCACTAGCGAGATTGCCGCAACCCAGTACTGTGCAGGAATGACATGCACCACAGGGGTCATACGAAGGTTATGTGGGCAAAGGGTATGGGGAGGTATCTGACATGACAGCATGCTTCAGTATGCCAATGGGGGTTGTAGTGAGTGTGGATGTGCTGATATGCATCATACAACACATACACGGACACAGGGTGGCAGTACTGACATGCATGGGTGCATTGCTTCACTGGTGTGTAGTGGTCGACTGTGCCAGACAGCTATACATGGGTAGGTGATGGGAATACCTTGGCATCAAGCCACATGACAATGGTCTGCATAGTGGCTCCAGGGCATAGTGTCTAGATTTGCCCACACAGGTGGGTATTGTATTCACCATCCAGTCACCTGGGTGACTATTGCATGTGGCCAATGCTGTGCATTTGCTTGCCACATATGTGTTCCTTAATCCATGACATGGACGGTGTCTGGGATGTGCACACCTCCCACATGCATGTACAGTGACATGTGGAACTGTACCTGGGGTGTTTGGCCCATGTTTTGTACACATGTTTTCCAGGCATGGTATGTCCTTTGTGGGTCACATTTGATGGCACCACAGGTGTTGCTGGTTTCCAGTGGGGAACATGGGGAAGGTGCACTGTCAGCATGTATGTGCCTATTGGACTGATGGACAGAGTGCCATGCCCTCTGTAGCCCAC